>NW_007741923.1:11497-19540 GCF_000696425.1 Galeopterus variegatus
CCACAAAAAGAAAAGGATTAAAAAAAAGAAAGAAAAAAGAAAACCAAAAGAACCTCTAAGCCTAAGGGCTTAAAAATTAGAGGCATAGCTTTTTCTCTATTTTCTATATTTATATGAAAATAATTCATGCTTCATGCTAAATACATTATTTACCTTACAAGAACTTTGTTATTTTTGAATTAAAAAAAGTTTGTTTTTGTGATTTTTTTTTTTTTCTTCAAAGGAATCCATGCATTGTGGATCAGAAATTTCTGCTGGCTACACTGGCTGAATATGGAAATCAGTAATTTTTGCAAAGATGAATCCTGACTGAAATTAATGGCAAACTCCATTTGGAGGGCAGTATAGGAATTATTTTATTTTTTGCCATGTTTTCTTTTTGTCCATCAATGTGCCTTTAATCTTTTTAAAATACACCCCAATACTAATGGCAGGTTCCGTAGCTTTTTGTTTTTTTTCACTTGGATCAAATAGTTTTGATAGAAAAAGATCTGTACCATTATTTCCTTCCTTAACAGCTATTGTAATTGCTTGGACTTGATTGCTTTTCACTTGGGCAGTTAAGAAGACATAGCTTGTTTTCTGCATCAGTTTTCTTACTCTCGTTCTTGTGTGTGTGTGTTGTGTCTGGTGTGCGTTGTGTCTGGTATGTGTGCGTGCACGCATGTGCACACGCGGGGCCAACCTTTAGGCTTATGGCTTTAGGAACATTTTCTTAGTTTAATAGAGAACAGAATTCAATGATCAGCAATATCACTAAAAATTTACCCCGTTTCTTTGCATTAGTCACTGACCCGTGATGCATATGATCGGTCAGTCCAGTGTCCACCTCACAAGACGTGACCAGGCTTCGGGGTTAAGAAGCACAGAGGACTGGTGGCCAGCGCCCGTGCCTGCTGGCTGATAGTGTCAAGTGCTTTTCTGGCACAATCGGATGCCTGGTGCCACAAGCTTGGGTCTGCTCCTAGGGGGACGAAGGGTTCCTCCTGCTCCCCGATCACTTTATGTGCCTTCACTGCGTGAACCCAATTGGATGGCCATCCTGACTTTTTAAACCTAAGGGTTGGGCCTGAACGGTGATTACTTTGCACACGTGCCTTCTAGGTGCCGAACGTGTATTCCTGTGGCATTAACGTTGACATCCCTGCAGATTCAGCCATGTGTTTCTGTCAAGCTGGAGGAAGCAGTGGTAATTTTGGCTTTTTCGGTTTTGTCTTCAGATAATGAAAAGCTTTTGTAAAACAGCTGAGTGTCAATATGAGTTCTATGGCTTCAATCTCCTTTAAAAATAAAATTCTTAAGGGTCCAAAACAAAGAAGAGGGGGCAAATTAAAAAAAAAAAAAAAGGAAAAGAAAAGAAAGAAAACCAAACAAACAAAAACTGCTGATATTGCCACAAATCATTAGAAATCTCCTGACATGCTGAAACCAAATGGCCATAAGTTCAAAACAAATCAGTGACTTGTTTTTAATTTTTTGTGGTTTCCTTTTGCTCTTTCTGCCCCTTTGCCGTCCGATTGGTGATGTTATTCAAACAGGACCGAATCCCTGCCAAGTGCAGGAGTGACCCGGCCGCTTCTTTCATCTCCTCGTCATCGCTCTCAGGGGGCTTTTCTGTGCGTCTCTTTTTGAGGGGCAGCGTGTCGCTGGGGACCTTCCTGGCCTTGGCGAAGTGCTGGCGCTTCTTGTGCTGGGATGCATACCCGCTGTCCCCCAGAGCATCCTTGGCCTCCTTCTGGCTGTGTTTCCTGTCGTCCTCTTCCGTGTCACTGCGGCTCTCGTGGCTCTGGAAGCTCCCCTCGCTGCCTTCGCTGCCCTCTTGGCTCCCCTTCGTGGCAAACTCATAGTGATCGTCGGCCGAGGAAGAGGAGGAGGAGACGGAGTCGCTGGCAGGCGAGGTGCTACGGGCATTGGAGGACTTGGCACTGCTGTAGTTGTGATCCTCCTTGGGGTCTCCGCTGACCACCGGGGAGCCGCACGATGGCTCGCTCTCAGTCCGCAGCCGGCAGCTGGTGAGGCCGTTCCTGCAGGGCGAGGACACAGGGAGGATGGGGGACAAAGAGAGGACACAGATTAGACCTGCTCCGATGGAGACCCAGCAGCCTGCCTGCACTTGAACAGCTGCTCCTGTGACATTCAATCTAGCAATTCACAGACTGCACGGCCACAGGTGGATCTGTTCTAAAGACAAGGTCCTAAATCCTGACACCTGGGTCTTGCCTGTTTATCTCCATCATGGGCATTTCCACTCAATTTGTGTGGCTGAGCCGTCAAAACAAAACTTCTGAAGTGACAGCAGCGGAAGCTCCATCTCTTACGTGCAACCATAAAAATCAAGCTGTGCTTGGTTTTGCGTCCCTTCCAACACTGTGGAGTCAGACACCACCAGACGCTGCTGGCTGGGTACCTCAGAGAAAAAAGCACGCTCCCTGCTAAAGCTGCTGCATCAGGCAGCTTTTGTCAGAAGACTGGATCCAGTGTTCAGCAAAAAGAGGTACCTGCCATGTGGTGACAGCTGTTCACTCACACGTTCCCTCCCTCACTCCTGCCATCTACAAATATTCACGGAGCACCTAACAGAAATGCATGCCCTTGGGAGGGTCCTGGGGGAGGCACGCGAGGCTGAATCAGATACAGACACTTTCACAAAGGTGCTGCAGTCTAACAAAGCAAGTCAAAGTGAGATCAGAGACGAGGGAGCAGTAAGCTACCATCTCCCGAGCTCAGCACCTGCCAGGCACTCTGCCGTGCCCAGATGACTCTGTTGAACTCTATAAAGTGGGTATCAGCGTCCTTGTTTTACAGTGGCAGGAAGCGAGGCCGGAGAGCTTTAGTGACTTACTTAAAGTCACACAGCTAATAAGGGGCAAAGTCAGGACTGGAAGCAGAGTCTGACTCTCAAGCTTGAGCTCATAGCTATGACAGGAGACCAACTCTCACTGGAGATTTCCCTGTAACGAGGTCCCCGCTACACATTCCCACGAGGACCCCACAGCACTCACCACATCTCTGATGATTTTCTTTGTGTCCTTTATGTCTGGGCAAGGTACTAACCTCCCTTGTGCATCCTTATTGGCAAAGTGGGAATAGTAACTACAGCCACTTCACGGGGTTGTTGGGCTGGGGTCATGAGTTAAAACCTGCAGGCATCTGGGCCAGCGCTTGGCATGAGAGCAACAGCTGTGGTGCTGATTCCTGGTGAGGCCACACATTCTGTGTCTGGGCGGCAGCTGTATTTCTGACAGTGCCTGGCACACAGCAGGTGTTCAGAAGAGACACCAGCTCTTCAGAGGGATGAAGGGCAAATTACAGCTGGTGGGGAAGGAGGGAGGGCATCAGGGAAAGTTCTGTGGGAGACGTGGCATCTAACCTTGGACATGAGGGCTGCAGGATTTGGGCAGGGATGAGGTGTTCTATTGCACCACTTCATCTCTGAGATCTGCGGCACACGACCACACCTGCCCTTCCGTGATGATCCCAACCGTAAGCACTCTTCCTTTCCCTCCACAGAGAGCGCTTCCCCCCATCATGAACTGTACGACGTCTGCACTTCCCACTAGAGTGTAAGCTCCCCAAGACAGGTCCAACCACTGTGATGTCCCCACTGGCTCCCACTGTGCCGGGCACATAGTGGACACTCAACAGATGATGGAAAAGGTACAGGAACAGATGGAACTGTGTGGCAGAGTACGAAGTTTGGGAAGAGACCTGGGTCTCCACCACTGTGAGTTAGCAGACATGCCCCAGGGATACCGCACCAGTGGAAAGGCTGTGGGGTCAGGACCATCAACAAAATACAGTAGGGAGCCCCTCCCCCCTCTCTCCTGCCACCCCTGTGGGTGTGGAGGCTCAAGGAGACCTGGTTGCAGCCCAAGTAGAAAGTGAAAGGGGAGGACAGAGTCCCTGATGCAAACAGTGTAGCAGGGAATGAGGCAAAGGAGTGTTTCTCCTTCCAGGGTTTCAGGGCCTGGGATACTCTGCTAAATTTAGGTTGGTGGAGAGAATCCCCACCGTAATGTCCACCAGCAAAATGCATGAGGGCCACTATCAAAATTTAACCTTTGTTAGACGCCTCCAGATCATCATGATAAACCCCAACATTATAATGTGAGCATTTGTGCAATGAAGTCTAAGTGGGCTCCCTAGAAGGGTCCCAGCTTGTGTCCTACACTCTATGACCCCAGATCTTCATCACCTTCCCAAGAGAAAGAGTGTGGCCTTTGGGCCAGACAGACCTGCATTCATATCCCAGTGTTGCTTGTGAGTGACTTTGAGCACCTGGGGCTTCAGCTTCCTCATCTACCTTACAGGGCTGTGTGATTACACGAAAAGTCCCGAGCACAGAAGAAGGTTCTTACTGGTGCCTGATCACTTTTATTTGCTCTCCTCTCCTGCTGTCAGATTCCTGCCTCTGGGACCTGCTTAGTGTGAACAGTCTCATTTTCTCTTTCTATTCTGGGTCAGGAGGCTTATGGGAACCACCATAAAATAAGAGTAAAGTGGCTTTACGAGAAGGATCCCTGGAGGACTTGCCAGTGAACGCAGCCCCTAGGCTTTGGGAACTGGCCTCCTCCATGTCTATTTTCTGCAGATTTCCTGTTTCTTGGCGATGTCTTGGGTGCATAGAAATGGCTGGGATAAGATTACTCTGAGGCGTTACCAAATATGAAACGTGGTAAACATAATTAATTGAACAGGAGCTATTAGTAGTTATTAGAACAAATGAAAATGCAAGTCTTGTATTATGGTTCTCCTGATCTCTGTTGTTTAAAGTAACTATTTGTAAGATACAAAAATAACTACTCTACAGAACTAGCATCAAACAGTTTCATAGTAAACCCAACTACACCTGGAGGAGTAAACTGGGCTATGTCTGGCTTTTCAAAACACAGTTCAGTTCTGAAACCTTTTTTTAAAATATAACTTGGGGATTATGATTCACTTTACTACCACAGTTAAGCAGAACAGGATCCCTCTCTGAGCACACATGGAGAGGGAGAGAATCACGGGAGCAAGAGAGTAGGAAAAAAGCAAGATTCCACAAAGTTAATTCCTGGTGAAGCCAGGTGAAGTGCATGTGGTATTCATTGTGCCTTTCTTTCCTCTTTTCCATAGGTTTAAAATTTCTTAAAATAAAAAGGTTTTTTTTGGGGGGAGTGGTATAGAAATACACTAGAACCAAAGCAATAATATTAACTTTCAGCTCTATACTAACAAGAGGAACAGTTTTAAGCCTGAGGACTTTTCTCTCTTAAACAGGGAGAGAAGCAACATTAGAGAGGTACTAAAGGGACCCTAGACACAAACTCAAACTTTCATCTCAAAGAGATCCCATGAATTAAAGGAGAATAGAAAAGAAAATTATTCTACAGCTCCTGATTCAATGTAGTGTAGGGCAGGGTCTCTGGTACCAGCTGGAATCACACCACACGCCAACAGAGATTCCACAACCCACACCTTGGAACACTGGCCTATCTCGACAGTTTTACAGATAAAAACTCAGAGAGCCTCAAGACTTGTCCAAGGTGTCCCAGCTAGTTCAAGCAGGAATTTGAAATTATCTCCCTGTCACCCCCGAAGAAGTAAGTTTAACTGTGATGAAGACAGGAAACCAGCATACTCACTGACAATATTTCCAGATGAAAACAGATATAGACATAACTTCAGGGAATGAGAAATAAAATATAAACCTATCTCTTTCTCATTTGATGAAATTAACTTTCCCTGAGATTTTAGCATGGGCTCATAATCCATAAATTACACACAAAATTCAGCAGGAAATGACAAGCTCCTTCAATTATTAATAACTTGGCACAATGTTGTTCATGATGGCACAAGCCAGCTGCACTGACTTGGTGTCAAACACTTCCCACTGCAGGGGTTGTCATTACAGGACGCCAAATGCTTAAAAGCAGCCAGCCAGCCACCCTAAACGTGTTGGAAGGTAAATTTCTAACCACCTCCTCAAAAATCATTCATTAAAACAAACACGTGACACAGATGAAATGCCTGCAATTTTTCAGTTTTAGCTGAATTTATGTGTAATGATACTTACAATTACCATACATTAGCATAAATCAAAGCCACCTGATTTTACTAGGTCTCTAAAAGTTTAAAGCACATGGCTCAACAAAATCACATGCTGTTAATCTCAAATAAAACCTGGGGTATTCATCCTCTTGTCAAACAGATGGGATGTATTGAACATAAAAAGTGAGAAATCACATTAGTTCAAGCCGAGAAGGAGCAATGCTTGCATCTAACAAGTTAAAGTATAAGCTTATGATTAGATATGGCCATTTTGCTGTTTTTTTCTGCCAGTTAATTATTTGTTCCATTACAGTCTAATGAGCATGTGTTGCTGCCACCTTTTACCTGGTGCGCTAGGGCTCTCTTTAGAACTGATTGCTTTAAACCTAGAGGCTATCATTTAGAAGAGTTGCCATCCTAAAGGATTTACTTGAGGACTCTGATCTTTTGCCAAATGTTAAGAGGAGACAGAATTAATGGGATTGGAGACACAGGGGACTGGGACTGGGGTGAGTTCAATGCTTCTGTCCAAAACCAACCACATGTAGAAAGACCTGGAAGAGAAGAGATGACCGGAGGCTTCCTCTTCCAGCCAGGTGGCAGAAGAGACATTTGGAGGCACTCTTCTGACTAGTACAAAGGATCCTAGGTAAAGTACAGTGACACATTTTAAAGGCACGGCTGGATTCATTAGAAAATAAGGGTGATCTCAGAGACCTACATAAGTACCAAAAGAACCTCACACACACAAATGAAAAATTTAAAAATAACCTGAAATGTGAGCCTCAGGCAACCAAGAAAGCCAGGGTTTCCCTAGAGCAAATACCTACCCTAGCATTGGAATAAGAGCCCAAACTTATGCAGGAGGAGGGGGAATGGAGTGGCAGGAAGTTTGATCCTGGTAGCTCTATGGTTACTGTGGACTGTCCAAGTGAGTGCAAGTGGCCTCAGGTATATTGGTCTCCTAGGCTCCCAGCAGAATTTCTAAAAGCAAATTCCTTCTGGAAGATCATACTTTAAAGCCAAGCCACAAAGAATTCCCACAGATAAGATTTATAATTTAAAAAATTGTTAAACACAAAGGAAATAAGCCACCACAAGCAGCAGACAACAGAAAAAAAGAAAGTACAGAATCTGAACTGCAAAGACTGCAAATATTGAAATAATTAGAGACAGAATGTAAAGCAAGTATGTTCAAAGAAATAAAAGAGGGAATTGAAACATAATGGAAGAATAGAGTATAAAAGCTAAGTGGGCAGATTTTGAAAAACACTGACTAGAAACTTCTAGAGATGAAAAATCTGTGAAATTAAAAAAAAACTCAATGCAGGTGAAGAGAAAATTAGTGCACTGGAAGATGGATCTGAAGATATTACAGAAAATGCAGCAGAGAGAGACAAAGAGATGGGAAATATGGAAGAAAGGCTGGATGAGATGAAATGTAGTAAGAAAATCCAGTACTTCAGACAGTTCGTGGAAAGAGGTGTATTCTCTTTCAATTCTGTTTTTCCACAATTTTTTTGAAGTATCCTTGTATAAATCTAACTGCAGTTCTAGAGGAAAAAGAAAAATGGGGAAGATCCAACAGTTGCATTAAAAATGGCTGAGAATTTTCTAGTTTTGATGAAAGGTACCAATGTTTAGATTTAAAAAGCCAACAAATCCCCTGAAGGACAAATAAAATGGAATCACATCTAGGCACATCACAGTCAACCTTAAGAGCATTTTTAAAAAGGAGATTTTAAAGTAGCAGAAAGAAAACATATCATCTACAGAGTGAAGAAGATGAAAGTGGAATAATATTCTCCAAGTGAGAGAGAAAAAACAACTGTATACCTAGAATTTTCTATGCAGTAACACTGAGAATTGGGGCAAAATTTATTTTCAGACAACAATTTAGGGTTTTAACTACAAAATTCCTCATGATAGAAACTTCTTAAAAATATATTTCACAGGGGCCGGCCCGGTGGCGCACTGCTACAGTGCGCTGCTTGGGAGCGCGGCAGCGCTCCC
>NW_007741923.1:20223-21336 GCF_000696425.1 Galeopterus variegatus
GGTTGCGATCCGTTGCCGGTCACGAAAAAAGACAAAAAGGAAAAAAATATATATATATTTCACAGGAAAAAGAAAAATGATCCAAAAAGGAGTGTCTGAGACGTAAGAAGAAATGATCCACAAAGAAAATGGAAGCAAGTGTTGACTGTACGACGCAATGACAATAATAACTAAATGGCTCAAAAACAAACAAAACTGAAAGAGAACTAAAGCCCTGGACAAAGGCAGCCTATCATTTGGGAGGTGGAGATAATTGAAGCTAAAACATTCCAAGAGCCCTGTATTGATCTGGAGGTTAAAGATATTGATTAACTTTAAACATTTTAAAATATTTATGTTAAAAGTTCTAGGATCAACACTAAAAGAAAGAAACAGAATGCATAACTTCTGAACCATTAGAAGGGAAAAAAGGTTAAATAAGAAGTTGGAGAATCTCGAACAATTTAAAATAATGCTAGAAAGGAAAAATAATCTGGAAGAAGTGGGACAAACAGAAATGTAAAATAAGATGACAGGAATGAATCCAAATATGTCAATAAAAATGGGCTAAAAATGTTCAGCTTAAATTAGCATTTTTTTTTTTTTAAAGCTGTATGCTATTTACAAGAGACAAACCTAGAACAAAAGAACAAAGCAAGGTTAAAAGTAAAGGACGGAAAAAGTTGTATTATGCTGTTGGTAGCGATATTAAAGATAGATTTTAAGGCAAAAATCATTACTACAGATAAAGAGAGTCATTAAACATTCATAAAGGTTCAATTTACCAAGAAGATAAAATAGTTCTAAACATGCATACTTCCGATAAAATAGCTTTGAAATATATATACCTAAAACTGAAAGAGCAACAAAAAGAAACCGTCAAACCCATGTTGTAATAGGAGATTTTAATACATAACTCTCAGTATTCCCCCCCCGCCAAGTTGGTATGGAGAAGATTTGACCTAATGAACATACAAGGGGTCTTCAAAAAGTTCATGGAATGATTCATATTATGTTCTAATTCACATGTTTCCACAAACTTTTTGAAGTACTTTGTATATAACATGTGCTGATAATGAAAAAGGCATTTTCTTTTTAAGTACACGTGGAATATTTTTTTTAAAATATTTTTTA
>NW_007741923.1:22466-23501 GCF_000696425.1 Galeopterus variegatus
AAGTGACTATTTAACTCCTTAGTATGTATCAGACACTGTTCACACATGATTTTAACTAATTCTAACAACCACTGAAGAAAGTACTATTATATTTTATGAGATTTAAAAATATATATATAAGTGCTGTATATTCTAGGTAAAAACACAAACAGTAAAGAAAAATATAACATGAAAGTAAATAATACTACCTCTACTCATCTATACATGGATCACTTATCAAAATTCCGAGAGGCAACCACTATTACCTGTGCTTTTGGTATATTCCAGAAAGCGTCTATGCATGTGTCTTTGTGTGTATATTTTTCTTCATACCCTCCTGAAACTAATATCATTCTACACTGTTTCTTGAACATTTCCCCATATCTAATACCTTTTCCCATACCTAATCTCCCACGTCTAATTCATTTGCATTCTCTTTGGTGGCTGAATAGTATTCTACTGAATAGATGTTCGTCATTTATTTAACCAGTTTGAAGTTTTTTACTAATAATTTTGTAGAGAATATCCTTGTATCTGATAAAACATAATACTTGCAAGTGATATTGCTTGGTTAAAATTAGCAACATTTTAAATTTTGACAGACATCACCAAATTTCTGAAGTGAGGTGTTTAGCCCCATTTTATTTGGTGGGGAAACCGAGTCTCAGAGAGTTTAAGATACTTTTCAGAGGTCAACAAAGTTGCAGAGCAAGGATATGAAATCAAGTTTATCTGGCTCCAAACTTCACCACTTATTTCCACCCTTGTCATCTGACTTCTTAAAACCTTAAAGGGACTATCGGTCTAATATAAGTAGTTCTTATATTACTGGAGGAAGTAGAGTCAGGTACTGGAAGAAGTAGAATCAGTTTAGTACCACCGTGGACAATGGAAAATGTATTCAAGATGAGACAAACTATTGACCAATTCTTCCTTATCAGGGAAATAAGATTCTAAGAATTTTTAAATATAATATAATTTATTCACTCATTTTAAAAAAAATTTGAGCACCTCTTCTCTGCCAGTCATGGCACTATGCCAGGGAGACCCACGGTG
>NW_007741924.1:0-293 GCF_000696425.1 Galeopterus variegatus
AGTGGTGTCTGTGTAAGACTGGGCTGAAAGCGCGAATCTTACTCGTCAGGAAGGCTCATCTTGCAAAGACCAGGAGGCAGAGATCGATGCAAACAGCAGGAGGTTTTTATTTCCAGCAAGCTGGGGTCGCTCAGCATTCAAGACATAAGCGACCCCGAATTCACAATACAAGCAGCTTTTATACAGTTTTTTTTGAACAGATATTGTGATAGGATCAATTGTTGGTTATCCATGGCGCTTTTAGATTTACAGGTGGGCTTTAGCAGGCTGGCATCCCTTAGCACATTTCTCAA
>NW_007741924.1:2451-2748 GCF_000696425.1 Galeopterus variegatus
TAAAAAGGACATCACATTTAGGAGCCACCTGAGGGCACATTTATAAAAATAACAATGATCGATATATTGATAACATTTGCCAGTCTACAAAAAACTTTCACATAATTATCTCTTGATTCCTGCGAGCATCTTTGGTTAGATGAGGAAGGTGAGGCTCATCAGAGCTAAAGGTAACAGGACTGTCCCTCCCCTCCCATTCCCACAGCCCAGGGACACCCACACACCTCAGGAGCAGCGTTTCTCAAGGAGCATTGCTGACGCATCTTCATTGCGTGGGTCTATTGCACGCATTGCAGA
>NW_007741924.1:5894-7915 GCF_000696425.1 Galeopterus variegatus
GAAAATCTGGCAGATAGGATAGAGAACACCCCCAAGTTATTCCCTCCCCACTCCTCCCATCCCCCAGGAGTGAGGAAAATGGAAACTTTATCCTTGAATTTCCACGTGTCACTGCCTGAGGGCTGCTCCCTGGGTGCATTAACTTCCTGGCACTTCTGGCTCATTGCCCAAAGCTAAGAGGAATCCCTCAAGTCAAGAGTAGCAGGCCTTGCCTCACCTGCAGTGCTAGGGACCTGGGTGGGGCACTGCCAATCCTTGCTCCAGCCAGGTTCTACAGGAGGTTGAATTTTATCCTTTAAATTGAATTCTCCAGGAGTTTGAATTTTATTCTGAAAGTTATCATGGCTAGAGGGAGTGTGGAATTAACATAGTTAATGCAGCAGAGCCACCTGGTTCGATTTGAATTATAAGTCACCCTGATCAGGGCTAAAGGGGGCCAGGCCCTCCAGTTGGGATGCTGTCTGTAGTCCAGGGGAGGAGTCGTGAGGGCACGAGCCAGTGCAGCGGAGGTCACACGGAGAGGCATTACTGGGCAACACATCCAGGTTCTCTATCCATGAAAGTAGAATTTTCATAGACATGAAAAAGTAAAGGAAGAGAGAGACAGAGAAACAGAACATGACAGGGCTTTATGACCAAGTGAAGGTGCTCAGGCATGTCCTCCAGAGAGAGATGTATGTGCCCCCAACCTTCTCCTCCCATGTCCCATGCAGAAGCCCCTTGTGGCCCTGTCCTGTGCCCTCCTGTTCCACCTGGTGTGCTGGTGCTGGCCGATCCAGTCTGAATGTTTATGCGCAGCCTCTCTGGGGCGTGTCCCTACTCTGTCCTGCCTCAGCGGAGGGACAGACTTAAGATATATTTCGGAGGTAGGGTCAACAGGAAATACGAGGGCAGGGTAAGGATAAGGTTCCCAGAGGAACTTCTGGGACCTTGAAGGAACTCCTGACATCGAGCAAAGCAAAAGTGAAAGCTTATCCTCTCTTTTACAAATTGAAGTTACAGGAAGGAAGGAGACCCGCCTCAGGGCCCTCGCACAGGCTGTTTCCTCTGTCCCTCGCCTGCCCCCGCAGTCACATGAAACACTTCAGTGGAAGCTAAAGGATAGAGCCAACAAAGACCCCAAGAATACAGGGAGGGCCCTGAGAATTGGTGGAAATTTGGGGAAATGCTTTGGAATTAACACAGTCTCTTATCAGACCAGTCACTTGGGTGACCATGATACATTCATAAGGCACTTTATAACTTACAAAATCTTTTTACTAATATTATGTCATTTTTATCTTCACCCTGTGCAACAGAGAGGTTAGGTGACTCACCCAAGACCATCCGAGTGTCTGTGCTAGAGCTGAACTTTGGTTCTTTGAACTAAAAGTCAAATGCATTACTTCAAGCATATTTGAGCTTTCAGCTACTCGAGAAGTTCAAGCCATGCAGTGATTTGCCACTTTTGCCATGGCCCAGACTAGAATCCCCTGCTCTGGGAGGCTGGTCTGCAGGAGGGAGCCCCTGAGCCAGTGAGTGAACCTTGTCCAGCAACCACAGCTCAGCTCAGTTTTGTGGTTCAGTTTTTTTGTTTGTTGTACATGGTGGGGAATTTGAAGGTCTTGGGACTTATTTATAGCAAAGGGCAAAGGACTAAAACGTTTCTCTTCCATCATCTTTCCAGGAGAGGAACTTAGAGGGTGCTTTTAAAGAAAAAGCTATTCCAATTTTTCAT
Source organism: Galeopterus variegatus (assembly GCF_000696425.1). Lineage (NCBI taxonomy): Eukaryota > Metazoa > Chordata > Mammalia > Dermoptera > Cynocephalidae > Galeopterus > Galeopterus variegatus. The sequence goes on from NW_007741924.1 coordinate 7,612, forward strand.
GTCATATTTAGGTCTTCCATGATTAAAAGCATGAATGGAGCATATGTCTGGGTTTGGAAAGTTTGGAAAGAAGTATTTCCACCATCCTTTCTCACTTTAAGCTGTTGCTATGACATCTTCCCCAAAGTATCCTGACTCTTTTCCCAAGAGATTGCTCTTCTGGGTAAAAATGCAGTGATACTCAGGTTAGAAATGGAGATGCCACAAAGGACTGTTAACTGCTTCTTTTGGTTGAGGAGTGTAGTGGATTGAATTATGTCCCCCCAAAACTCACTGAAGCTTGAATTGTGTCCCCCAAGTTTTT
>NW_007741924.1:8341-9704 GCF_000696425.1 Galeopterus variegatus
TCAGTTTTGTGGTTCAGTTTTTTTGTTTGTTGTACATGGTGGGGAATTTGAAGGTCTTGGGACTTATTTATAGCAAAGGGCAAAGGACTAAAACGTTTCTCTTCCATCATCTTTCCAGGAGGGGAACTTAGAGGGTGCTTTTAAAGAAAAAGCTATTCCAATTTTTCATGTCATATTTAGGTCTTCCATGATTAAAAGCATGAATGGAGCATATGTCTGGGTTTGGAAAGTTTGGAAAGAAGTATTTCCACCATCCTTTCTCACTTTAAGCTGTTGCTATGACATCTTCCCCAAAGTATCCTGACTCTTTTCCCAAAAGATTGCTCTTCTGGGAAAAAAATACAGTGATACTCAGTTTAGAAATGGAGATGCCACAAAGGACTGTTAACTGCTTCTTTTGGTTGAGGAGCTTAATGGATTGAATTATGTCCCCCCAAAACTCACTGAAGCTTGAATTGCATCCCCCAAGTTTTTTGTATTAGAAACTTGGTCCCCACTGTGACTGTTAAGATGGTGGGAAATCCTATTACGGTCATTGAAAGATGGAGCCTTGAAGAGGTGATTGGTTGAAGGACCCTGCATTAGTGAATGGATTAATAATGATGGTCAGGGCATGGTTCTGAGGGCTTTAAAAGAAAAGGAGAGTCTCTCTGGTGCGCTCTCTCTGCTTCCACCATCTTGCACTGTGAGACCCCTTGGTCACTATTGCCACCACCAGATGGACTTTGGACTTCCCAGCCTCTGAAACTGTAAGCAATAAATTTCATTTTTATTTATAAATCACCCAGTTAAGAGTAGTTGGTTATAAGCAATAGAAACAGACTAATACAAGGAGAAAAGGTGTTTGTATTTCTGGTTATTATTGGAGCAAAAATATTTTGTATGGATCCTAATTAAAATTAGGGAGAAATGCAACTTAAAATTCTCTTTACTATGTATTCTTATGAGTCAGGTTTACGGAATGGGAAATATATCCATTTTTAAATCCTAAAGATAACCCGCAAATGGAACCCAGGGGGGCAGTTATACGAACTTCAATTATCTACCCAGACCTATTACCAGCTTTTTCTCCTTTCTGAGAGTAGCTTCAGTAAGTCCTAAACCCCAAAGGTAAATTTGTGGAAACTTAGCACCAAATCTTCTATTTCTGATGAGNACTTTGGACTTCCCAGCCTCAGGAACTGTAAGCAATAAATTTCATTTTTATTTATAAATCACCCAGTTTCGAGTAGTTTGTTATAAGCAACAGAAACAGACTAATACAAGGAGAAAAGGTGTTTGTATTTCTGGTTATTACTGGAGCAAAGATATTTTGTATGGATCCTAACTAAAATTAGGGAGAAATGCAACTTAAAATTCTCTT
>NW_007741924.1:11696-12566 GCF_000696425.1 Galeopterus variegatus
GGTCACCCCCCTGCCTGATAAAATGATAAAATGACACGAAGATGTTGGCCCTTCGATATCAATTATTTGCTTGACATTTATTAAGCTTCTCTTAGGTGCCACACAAGTGTGTTATTTAGGATTAAACAGCCCACAATAAGGGAAAACTGTCATCCATGACACTAGCACACAAAAGACGAGAATATTCCAAAGACCCAACCTGATCATATGTAAAAGTCATTGTCATCACAGTCACTTGAGAAATCCCTGATCTTCAAGACTATTATCACCCTAGGGTATTGTTAGGAGTGTCATTAATAGGTATTGGGTTAATTTTGAGTCACGCTTTGTTTACCTCCTCACTTATACTGGCTTTGTGCTTTACGCTTGCTTCGTTGCACACTTAGGATTAAAAAAAAATTAGGGGTGCTGAGCCCTGCTGCAAGGAGAGGCTGCTTTCTGTTCTTCACACCGTGAAGAGTCTTGTGACCACATAAGGAGTTCTTGGAACATTCTCTTTAAAAGGATAGATGCAGTATTGCAACAAAACAATGCTATTAAAATTTGATAACCTGAAAACAGTCATTTGCGGTTCTCTCGGTACTTAGGGCTCCTTCGAGATAGCACTTGCAGTTTTCCTGAAATGNAGAGAGAGACCTGAGGCAGGGACCATTTCAGCCAAACAGCTTTATTCCACCAGTGTGGAGGAGAGACTGAATCAGATCAGCTCTCACCCCCATCCAGACTAAAAAGGTTTTTATAAGCTTTGAATTAGAGGAAAGGCATTGGGTAGTCATTTTTGCATAAGAATCTGTTTTGCACAAATTCCAGTTTTTCTCGAAAAGCAAGGGGGTAGGGTGTAGAAATTTGATAACACGAGATAAGGAGGGA
>NW_007741924.1:14777-15230 GCF_000696425.1 Galeopterus variegatus
ATTCATATGGCACTTTATAACTTACAAAACGTTTTTACTAATATTATGTCAGTTTTATCCTCACCCTATACAACAGAGAGGTTAGGTGACTCACCCAAGACCATCTGAGTGTCTGTGCTAGAGCTGAACTTTGGCTCTTTGGACTAAAAGTCAAATGCATTACTTCAAGCATATTTGAGCTTTCAGCTACTCGAGAAGTTCAANCTCAATTTCAAAGAATGTATAGAAAAGTCTGGAGGCCCAGGAAGAGATTTGTCACAGGGGCGGATTTGCTGCATAGAGTCTTTGCTACAGCGATGCTAAGCAGAAACGTGGGGTCAGAGCTGCAGCAGAGAAAACCCATCAGTGCCATGCCTAGTGAGGCTGTAAAACTGGACCACCATGGAGACCCTAGACTTGTGGAGCTACCAGAGTGGAACACCAGCCTGGGAGAGCTGAAGTGTGGCCTGAGAC
>NW_007741924.1:17398-17733 GCF_000696425.1 Galeopterus variegatus
AGGTCCAGTTGGAAAAGCAGAATCACTATGGGCTCTGGAATTCAGGATCTATTACGGGAACTTGACCTTACACAATGCTGGGGAATGAAGGATTGAAAGGAGCCAGTAACCTGTAGGTCCCAGAAGCCAAGCACACCTGGTTCCTGAGATGGGACCACCAAGAAGCAGCTGGGGATGAAGCTACTGCCCTCGTGCTGCACAGCTGGGCATCTGGTGATGGGCCTGGGCTGCCACCGGTCAGCAGGGCCCATGGTCAGGAAGGAGAGCAGGACATGGTGCACAGGAAACAGAATGAGCTGGAACTTTCTGGCATGGCAGGGAATGTCTGTCACTGC
>NW_007741924.1:23208-23494 GCF_000696425.1 Galeopterus variegatus
GCCCCAGGATCACACAGCGAGATCCTGGTTTCTGTCTCCTTGCTCCGTCTGAGCTTGCTCTATTTTATTCCTTCTCAGTCCTTCCTTCTTTTATCCACAATCAAAACATACTGGAACTGAGCTACCTCCCCGAAACCCTTAAATCAGTAGGGGACAGAATATAGAGATTACAGATAATACTTCAAAATATCAGTGATGAAAATCTCCACTGTATGAAATGTAAGTTTGTTCAAATGAAGAGCTTAGAGCTGTTGTTCAAAGTTTCCCTCCTGCACAAGAAGAAGAG
>NW_007741925.1:0-5007 GCF_000696425.1 Galeopterus variegatus
GTATAGAAGGAAATTATCTCAATACAATAAAAGCCATTTATGACAAACCAATTGCCAATATAATCCTGAATGGGGAAAAGCTCAATAATTACTTGAAATATAAATGGATAAATCTTCTAACCAAAAGACTTACAGTGGTTGAATGGATTAAGAAGTGAAATGAAGATCCAACTATATACTGCCTTCAAGAGATTCACTTCAATTTTCAGGGCACATATGGACTGAAATTAGAGGAATGAGAAAAGATATTCCATTAAAACAGTAATAAAAAGAAAGCAGATGTGATTTTACTTCTATCAGACAAAGCAGACTTTAAATTAAAAACTATGACAAGAGACAAAGAGTGGCATTATATGGTGGTAAAATTGTTAATCAAGAGAATATAAAAATTGTAAATATATATGTACCCAACATTGTAGCTCCATAATATATAAAGCAAATATTAACAGAAGTATTGGGAGCAATAGATAATAATAGTATGGAACTTGAATAATTCATGTTCAATAATTAATAGATCATCCAGAGAGAAAATCAGTAAAGAAAGAGTGAACTTGAATAAAATTATAGACCAAATGGATCTAACAGACATATACAGAACATTACATCCAACAGCAGCAGAATATACTTTTATTTCAAGTGCACACAGAAAATACTCCAAGATAGATCAAATGCTAGGCCATAAAATAAGTTTTAACAAATTCAATAAGATTGGAATCATGTAAAGTATATTTTCTGACCACAATGGAATAAAACAAGAAATAATAACAGGTGGAAAATTGGAAAATTTACAAATATGTGAAAATTAAACAACACACTTATGAACAACCAATAGATCAAAGAAGAAACCAAAAGAGAAAGAAAGGATTTACCTTGAGATGGAAGAAAACACAACAAACCGAAACTTACAATATGCAACAAAAGCAGTTTTAAGAGGGAAGTGTTTATCAATACATTTTTACATTAAAAAAGAAGAAATATCTTAAATAAATACCCTAACAATACACCTCATTTAACTAGATGTAATGGGTTAGAAATCTTAACTCTCATCTGATCTTCGAATAAGATTTTTAGGTAATGCATGTATGAGCCAAAAGGGTCTTGAGTAGGGAATGAAAGTCCATAGATAAGTTTGGCAAAAGAATTATAATCAATTCTAATCACTGTTTAGGGTTGGGATTGTGTACTTTGACTGTTTTAAGTTGTTGGTTTGATTCTGACTTGAATGACTATTGACTATTTAATGTACTGATTGTTCTTAAGATATGTTAAGAAAACTGCTTGAATGCTGTTTAAATATGCTAATGAAATCACTTTAGGAAGTATATGGAAAAGAAAATGTTTATTAAGGGCAAGCTGTTAGTGGATTGACTTAGCTTTTTACAAATTGCATTCCGGATTATCAACGTTGTTAATTTTACTGATATTACTAGCTTTAGTTGTTTAAAGCTATACTTAGCTATAATTCCCTTCTGTAACACTGCCTGTTTTTATGTCCTTCTTTGATGATTGAATCAACTGATTTTCCTTGTGAAACTTTCTTGTCTTGTCAATAAAAACAAAGGCTGATTTAGGATCAGGGCTGTTGCTGTCCTGATGGGCAGCAGTCCCTCCAGGCCTCACTGATGTTACCTTGAGTGAATTCTTTCTTTCTCTTTTTTTTGTCTTGGTTACACAGAAGGAAGTGTAGCAACTAGATGAAGAACAAACTAAGAACAAAGAAGGATGAAGAAAATAATGAAGATCAGAGCAAAAATAAATGAAATAGAGACCAAAATAAACAACAAAAATGATAAATAAAAGTAAGAGTTGTTTTTATTTCAAAAAGATAAAATATAAACTGTTAGAGTAAGAAAAAACAGAGAATCCATAATAAAATCAGAAATGAAAGAAGAGATATTATAACTGATACCACAGAAATACAAAGGATGATTAAGAGACTTTTATGAAAAAGTATATGCCAACCAACTGGGCATTCTAGAAGAAATGGATAAATTCTTAGAAACAAATAACCTAGTGAAACCAAATCCCAAGGAGATAGAGAATCTGAACAGACCAATAATGAGTAAGGAGATGGAATCGGTAATCAGAAAACTCCCAACAAAGACAGCCCAGGACCTGATGACTTCAATGGTAAATTCTACCAAACATATAATTAATGTCAATCCTTCTCAAACTCTTTCAAAAAAAGAAGAGAAGAGAATACTTTTCAGCTCGTATTTTGAGGCCAGTATTACCCTGATACTAAAGCCAGACAATAACATTAAAAAAAAAAAAAAGGAAAGAACATTTTGGGCCAATATCTCTGACACACATCAATGCAGAAATTCTCAGAACAACAACAACAACAAAAATCTAGCAAACCAAACTCAGTAACTCATTACAAAAAATAAATAAATAAATAAAATAAAACATACACTATGATCAAACGGGATTTTTCCCTGGGATGCAAGAATTGTTCAATATATGATACATCACTTTAACAGAGTGAAGGATAAAAATCAAATAATCATCTCAATAGACACAGAAAGAGCATTTGACAAAATTCAATCTACTTTTATGAAGAAAATTTCTTCATAAATTAGTTATAGAGGGAATGTAGCTCAACATAATGTATGTTATATATGACAAACCACAGCTGACATAGTTCTCAACAATGAAAAGCTAGAAGTTTTCCTCTAAGATTAGGAATAAGGAAAGGATGGCCACTTTACCAATTCTGTTCACTAAAGTATTGGAAATCTTAGAGTAATTAGGCAAGAGAAGAAATAAGAGATATCCAAATCAGAAAGAAAGAAATAAAATATTATCTGACATATACAAAATCCTGAAGACACCATCACATATACTGTTTAAACTAATAAACAAATTCAGTGAATTTTCGTATACAAAATCAATACACAGAAATCTTTTCTATACACAAACAACAAATTATTTTTAAAGGAAATTGTAAAAAAATTCCATTTACAATAGCTACAAAAAATAGTAATAAATTTAACAAAGGAGGTGAAAATCTTTACAATGAAAGCCTTAAGCATTGATAAAAAAAACTGAAGATAGCACAAATAAATGGGAAGACATCCTGTGTTCATGAATTCAAAGACTCAATATTGTTAAAATGCCCATGCTACCCAAAGTGATCTACAGTTTCAATGCAATAACTATGAAAATTCTAATAATATTTTCCACAAAAATAGAAAATACAATACTGAGATTCATATGGTACCATAGAAGACCCCAAATATCCAAAGCAATCTTGTTCAAAGAGAACAAAGCTGGAGGTTTCATACTACCTAATGTCAAAACATATGACAAAGCAGTAGTAACCAAAGCAGCATGGTACTGGCATACAAACAGACATATAGACAAGTAGTATGGAGTAGAGAGTGTAGAAATTAATCCATGTATTTACAGTCAATTGATGCTCAACAATGTTGCCAAGACTGAACAATGGAAAAATGACAGTGTCTTCAATAAATGATGTTGGGAAAACTGACTATCCACATGCAAAAAAAAAAATTTGTCTGTTATTCACACTATAAGCAAAAATCAACTCAAACTGGATTAAAGACTTAAAAGTAAGAGCTGCAAATATAAAAGTACTAGAAGAAAACAAGGAAAAAGCTTCTTAACATTAATCTTGGCAAGGATTTTTAGATATAACCCCCAAAAGCACAGGCAACAGAAGAAAAAAAAAGGGAAATGGGATTGTATCAAACTAAACACCTCTATACAGCAAAGGAAACAATCAACAGAATGAAAAGACCACCTACAGAATGGGAGAAATATTTGCAAACCATACATCTGATAAAGGGTTAAAATCCAAAATACATAAGGAGTTTAATCAACTCCTTACCAAGAAAACAAATAACTCAACCTGAACAGTCACTTCTCAAAATAAGATATAGAAATGCCCAACAGGCATATGAAAAAATGCTCATCATTATTAATCATCAGGGAAATGCAAATAAAAACAATGTGATATTACCTCACCCTTGACAGAATGTCTTTTATCACATAGACAAAGGATAATAAGCATTGGTGAGGATGTGGAGAAAAGGGAACCCTTGTACACTGTTGGCGGGAATGTAAATTATACAGCCTTTATGGAAAAAGTAGAGAGGTTCCTCAAAAACTTAAAAATAAAACCACCGTATGATTTAGCAATCTCATTTCCAAGTATACAAAGGTACTTCAAAAAGTTCATGGGAAAATTGAATTAAAGAATAATACAAATCTTTCCATGAACTTTTTACACTGAATTTTGTATACTCTTGTATATCCAAAGAAAATTAAATCAGTATGCTGAAGAGATATCGGCACTGTTATGTTCATTTTAGCATTATTTACAATAACCATGGTATGGTATTCAATTAAGTGTCCATTGTTGTATGAATGGATTAAAATGGTAACACACATATACACAAACACACACACACACACACACACACGCAGTGGAATACTATTCAGTCTTTAAAAAGAAGAAATCCTGTCATTTATTACAACATGGATGAACCTGGAGGACATTATGTGGAGTGAAATTAACCAGGAAAAGAAATACAAACAGTGCATTATCTCAACTACATATGGAATCTAAAAGAGTAGAACACATACAAGCAGAGAGTAGAATGGTGGTTGCCAGGGGTTGGGGGAGTTGGAGGGTGGGTGAATACATTGGGAGATTTTGATTAGAGGGTACAAAGTTTCACTAAGGCAGGATGGATAAGTTCTGGAGATATATTGTAAAAGATGGTAACTATAGTTAATAATAATATAATGTATACTTCAAAATTGCTAAGTAGATCCTAAATGTTCTCATCACAAAAAAGATAGATATGTGAGGTGATGGATATGTTATGTATCTTGATTTAATTATTTCACAATGTGCACATATTTTAAACATTACATCATACACTGTAATTATACCTTAATAAATCTGTAAAAAAAAATTCATTTATTTATTTTTTATTTATTATTAGCCTATTCATTCTTACAAATCATGATATTACT
>NW_007741925.1:6211-7312 GCF_000696425.1 Galeopterus variegatus
TTAAAACATCAAAACAAAAATCAGTATTATGAGAGTAAGGCAATAGATATCAATAACAACCGTAAATGTGAATGATTAAATTCCCCATTCGAAAGACACAGATTTACTAATTGTATTAAAAAGCTAGACCCAACCATATGCTGTCTTCAGGAGACCCACCTCACCTATAAAGACAAACAGACTAAAAGTAAAGGGATAGAAAAAAATATACCATGCAAACAGAAACCAAAAATGATCAGGATTTGCTATTATTATATCAGATAAAATAGACTTCAAACCAAAAACATAAAAAGAGACAAAGAAGGCCATTATGTAATGAAAAGGGATCTATCCTGTTAGAGGACATAACAATCATAAATATGTATGCACCCAACAGTGGAGTACCTAGGTATGTAAAGCAAACACTCTTCCTCCTAAAAAAAGAGATAGGCCCAAATACGATAATAGTGGGTGACCTGAACACCCCTCTCTCAGTGTAAGACAGATCTTTCAGGCAACAAATCAATAAAGAAACCCAGGATGTAAACTACACCTTAGACCAATTGGACCTGGCAGACGTCTTCACAACATTTAATCCAACAACTAAAGAATACACATTCTTCTCATCAGCACATGGAGCATTCTCCAGGTTAGACTACACACTAGGTCACAAGTCAAGTCTTAGCAAGTTTAAAAATAGTGAAAACATCCAAAGTATCTTTTCAGACCACAATGGATTAAAACTGGAAATCAATAACAAGCTAAATTCTGCAAACTACTGAAGTGCACAGAAACTGAACAATAGATTACTGAATGACCTATGGATCCAAGAAGAAATTCAACGGAAATAAAAAAAAAAATTAAGTATATTTGTGTGTCTACTTCTGGATTCTGCATTCAGTTTCATTGATCCATGTGTCTATTCTTCTTTCAATATCACACTGTCTTTATTATTAAATCTTTATAATAAACCTTAACACAAGTAGAGTGATCTCTTTCATTTTGTTCTTGTTGAGATTGTTTTAGCCAGTCATGGGCCTATGTTTTTTTCATATATATTACAGATGTTTTTTTTTTTTTTTTTATGTCAACAAATTCCTTCCAGAATTTTGGTAGAAATTA
>NW_007741925.1:7381-13972 GCF_000696425.1 Galeopterus variegatus
GATGTTTTTTTTTTTTTTTTTTATGTCAACAAATTCCTTCCAGAATTTTGGTAGAAATTACATTAGAACTGGAGATCAATTTGAGGAGAATTGAACTTTTTGCTATGCTACGTTCCCTTTCTTTTAATTTCCAATTAGATTAAACTGTAGATATATATCGAAAACTGCAATACTTTTGGAAACACTTTAATCTTTCCATTTTATGACCATCACTTCCTATTATTATTAATCTGCTCCCTTATCTTAAAGTAATTTAGAACTCTTTGAAGCTGCCGGTCTATTGAACCAATTAATTATTAACTATGCATTAACCCCCTTTTATGCTGATTTACCTGTTGATCTGTTTTATTTCACATACCATTTAATAAGGTACATCAATTTGAATCAGCTAATTGTATTAAAAACCCTTATCAAGGAAAAACGCTAGAATTCTATGATCAATTCTTTTACTTTTAACTGCTGTCTTAGTCTACTTTGTGCTGCTATAACAGAATAGTCGACACTGAGTAATTTTTAATAAACAGGAAGGTACTGGTTCGCAGTTCTGCAGGCTGGGCAATCTACCATGAAAGTTCAGGCTAGGGGCGTCTTGATCTGTCATCACGTGGCAGAAAGTGAGAGGGTGAGTGACAGTAACAGGACAGAAGGAAGATTTACCTTTTTAAAACAGCACCAATTCCACGATGAGGGTAAAGCCTCCATGCCTTACTCACCTCTTAAAACTGTTACAATGCCAATTTAATTTCAACATGAGTTTTGGAGGGGACAAACATTCAAACCATAGCACCTGGATTATTCTATATACCATTTAAAAAATTACATGTCGTTAAATCAGCTAATAGTCTTGAAAACCCTTATCCAAAGAAAAATGCTCAGATTCTACAATCAATTCTGATGCTTTTAACTAAATATAATTAATTTTGACATTTACATGCTTGTTTATTTTGTTATACTTTTCTGAGAAAGCTTCTCCTCTAATTTAAATCTTAATAAATTTTATTTTATTTTATTTTGCAAGAAAAAGTGTTCAAGTATATACACTTTTTATTACATTTTTGGCTGAATTTGCTATGCTGTGAGTTTTCTTATTGCAATTTTAAATATAATTTGTAATACATGTTCTGAATTACCATTTCAGTAAATAATTTCTAGAATTCTAAAATTTAATTTCAAACATCTGAAATTGTTTGGTTTTTGCTATTGAGATTTTTATTTGGGGGAGTTTGTACAAAATCTGTGATTTCTGCTCCATGGAACATGTTGAGGTTTGCTTTGTAATATAAAATACGTTTAATTTTGTATATGCATCTGTTTTTTTGAGATAATTACATCTTCACTTTTCTTGTTTTTAAATAATATTTATATGCTCTGTTACCTAAACTTCAAAATGCAGTATTAAACACTGTGTATATTATCTAAATATCCTCTAGATTTAACATTTACTTTTTTACTTGTACCAAACCCTGACTATACTAAGCATATTAATATTTCATAGAGTAAGCTTAATCAATTGTAAAGAAATATACTGATTTTATCAGTTCTTAATTTGAGATGTGAATATCTTTAATAGATTATATATTTTTTCATTCATAGTGCTGGCCTTATTTTTTTACATAATTCAAATATATTCAGTAATGTATTAAATTCCCACATATATTTTTTTCATCATTTACATTAGGTATCTGCAAACATTTGTGTGTGTGCGTGTGTGTGTGTGTGTGTGTGTGCATGTATGTGTGTGAGTGCATGTGTATATGTGAATGTGTGTGTGCGTAGGGGGGGCAGATTGTAAATCATTTCAGTATCACGGGCTATAAGGTAGCACAAAAGCAGCCAGAGACAATATGAGAATAAGATTATAAAACATATAACAGAAGAATTTTACAATTAGAAAAATCATTTTATAGATGAAGAAATTAAGGCTTTAATAGGCTAAGTAGCTTGCCCAAGATTATAATGCTAAGTTTCAAGCACATTTTGCCTGGTTCTATACTTAATGGATAAACTGTACAATCACTTAACTTAATCATTCATCTGCTAAAGAGACACATATTGATTGGTTATTATTAATTTATGTGCCATCTGATGCACATCATCAAAGTTGCTATGGTCAGACTGTTGAATTTACCTTTTCTTGACCTCCAGAACAAACTTGCAAAGGGTTCTAGGAAAGCCAGAAGAATCATTAAAGTATGAATCAAATAAAAAAATCAAAAGACCTAAAGGAGACTTTTAAGGTATCAGAATTATACTTTGGGGGGAAAAATTGAATTCTGAAGTTTGACTTAATTATATGTCATTATGCCAAAGAGCATTACTAGATCATCTCCACTTTTCTGAAACAGAGAAAGAACTTAAACTGGCTAATAAGGAATTGTTTTGAATACTATTATAAAAGAGATGAAAAATTGCATATGTAATATCACAGAGAATTTTGCATTTTTTTCCTGTATAGATCAATGGGAGAAAAATATTTTTACTCATAGAAACATAATTACACAACCTTAAAACATGTCTTTCCAGTTTTTTGTCACTTTATAGCATAAAAAAACAGCAATGAAAACTTAGTTATAAAAACAACTACAATAAAACTTATTTACAGAAGTTCTGAAAATTATATTAGATAATTTAGAAAGTTGTTTAAAGCAACTTAACTGCGTTAGGTCCTAACTAACTAACGTTTCAGTTTACTAAATGGCCCAAAAGTGTCTTCAAAGCTGTAAACTAGTTTTCAGAAATGTCTATAGAGCCCCTAGGGAATATCTCAACTGTCTAAAGAACCTTGCTCATTAGTGTATTGATTTAATTGTTTCCATAATTCTAAGCATGCAAACCTACACATATAAATTATGTATAGAATTTTTATTTAAAGATGTTGTATCTCTCTATATTAAAGAAGATAAAGGGATGTATAACTCTATTTTTCTAAGGAGATGAGCAATAATTGCATGTAGGCAGTGGTACATAAGAGATAGAAAGCTTAAAACAGCAGTAATCCTTTTAAAATAGTAGTTGAGCTTAGATTTAATGATAATATTACCAGCTACTTCTCTGATCATCTTGTTTTCTTAGAGAAAATATATATTCAGAATAGTTTACATGTTTAAGAACATTATCAGTTTAATACAATTAATTGGTCAACATTAACATAGAAATTTATTAAACTCACAAGAATGAAGTTAAAATGCTCTCTAATTTTTAAATAACTTTTACATAGAATTAAGAAAAATTAGACTGTGCCTGTACTTTATTTTCCTAGAAAATATGTCTCAGACTCTGTTCTTTCTATCTTTAAAATATCACGATGACTTTCAAGTAGTCCCCACTTTCAGGGTTATTCTGCAAATGTCAATTATTTTACAGATTATTGGGAAACTGAAATTAAAATGTAATATTATTTACAAGTGTTCCCCCAAAATGAAATATTTAGGTATAAACCTAAGAACACATGTAAATAATCTGTATACTAAGTTTTTAAAAAAATTCTGATAAAAGAAAGTCAAAGATAAGTACATAATGAAGAGACATATTATGTTCATGAAAAAAAAGACTCAGTATAGTAAGATGTCTGTCAATATGTTCCAGATTGATCTATCAATTCAATGCAATTTCTACCAGCAGGGATTTTTGTAGAAATATATAGGCGCACGCGCGCAAACACACACACACACACGAAATATACAGGCTAAAATTTACATGGAAAAGTACAGATTCTTGAGACTACATTTTTTTCCAAAAGAAAATAAAGTAGAAGGAATCATACTATTTAACATATTTATATACACATATTATGTACGTGTATGTATATATATAAAATAATATGATTAGTACTATATATATTTACTAGATAGATGCAATATTTGCAACAGTGTGGCATCGGGGAAGGGATAGATACAAAGATCAATGGAACAGAATAGAGAATCCAGAAATAGTTTAACATGAATATGACCAACATATTTTTTACAAAGTTCAAAAGCAACTCAATGGAAAAGTGATTGGCTTTTAATCATATGGTACTGAAGCGTATGGACACCAATAGGCAATAAGAAAATGAACCTCAGTCTAAACATCTCACCGTATTAAAAAATTAGTTCAAAATGTCAGGAACTAAATGCAAATATAAAACTCTAAAAATAGGAAAAAAGGAAGAGAAAATCTTCCATATCTAGAATTAAGCAAAGTATTCTTAGACTTGCCACCAAAAACACACTTCACACACAAAAAGAAGATAATTGGACCTCATAAATATTAAAAACTCTGTTCTTTGAAAGACTTTATAATGATTATGTAAAACTAAGCTAAACATTAGGAGAAAATAATTGCAAACTGGATACCTAACAAAGAACAAGTATCTAGAATATATAAAGTACCCTTAAAACTCAAAAGTAAAGATTTTAAAAATCCAAATAAAAAAGGATATTATCAATATTCTGGAATGATCTATATTTTCACCACTCCATATAATTTGGTAAAGAAAGGGTGATTGGTTGTAATTTTAAATTTTTGTTTTGTTGAGAAATTTAAATATCTCCAATATTTTTCATTAAAAATATTAAATGCCAAAGTACCTTATTGACAGTGCTCTGCCTTCACTTACATTTCTCTTTTCCTTTTGAGTGTTAATGAAGTTGGACAAAGTTTTTCTCAATCACCCCAATGACCACATTTCCATTAGAGACTGCAATGGCAATTAATGAAAGTTTTAATAGAGCAAGTATCTTTTTTTCTGTGAACAAAAATGATAGAATATTTCAAGAAAGTGCTACTAGATATACACAAATCAATGCTAATGGATGCATATTGCAAGGGGAGCAAAATTTTACTTTTACCCTCTAAGGAATTTTTGAATGGGCCTGAGAATTAAATTGGCATAAGACAGATCAACAGGAGAAAAACACACAAAATTATTTAATGTAAGTTTTACATGGTATGGGAGTCTTCATAAGGAAATGAAGATTCAAAGAAGGTTCAAGTGAAGATTAAATTATAGTTTTACATGTATACACTGAATAAGACAATGATTTAGTAGGTTATGAAAATATGACAAGGAAAGGGACTTTTAGTCAATATGCCACAGCAGTAAATTTTGGGGTGGTATGTTCTTAAATCCCTCAATATGGAAAAGAAAAAAAGAGGGGGGGAAGGGGGGAGGAGATTTTCATGTATCTAAGAGACCAGAAAAAAATAATTTTAACTAGAATTTATTTTATATTTGCTCTATTTCAAGAACTGTTTTAAATACATCACACATACAAATCTATTTTGTTCTCATAAGAAGCTTATGACATAAGTACTTTTATGAGCCTTCTTTTATAGAACCTGTCCAAGGTCACAGGGTGAATAGGTTCTGGAGTACAGATTCCAACCTACACATTTGGGCTCAAGATGGACAACCACTTTTCACTGGGCTTTTCTGATTCCAAATAACAAAACCTCCAAAGAAATTTAGCAACTGTTTTAGTTTCACTTCTATTTTATTTATGTTGTGTGAAAAATAATGTTCAGGGGTTATTTTGATGCTTATATTTTTTAAGTTGAATGGCTTTGGAAAAATCAGAGTAATAGGAGTGAGATTTTAAAACAGAATCTCTCCTCCAAAATTGATAAATTTCTGATAAATGTTCAATAGTATATTTCTTGTGGGACCTTTGCTAAACACTTTTGCTAAGCCTATCAATTTTTCTGTACCTTTCTGTCTACAAAGCATAAAAAAAGATTTTGTGGTATGTTGGGGTTTTGATTTGATACTTATTTACATTCTAATTTCATCAGTCATAAAATTGTACACTATCATTTTGAGGATCACTATTCATACAGAGAAAACAAACTTACAGGTGATATTCTGCAGGTGATATTTGGTGAAACTACATTTCACCCATGAATATATGATTAATGTTCCATCACTGAAATTAGAATATACTACTTCCCTATGAAATATGGAATATGTTTTAAAATAAATAAGAGAAATGAAGAAGTATAATATTGAGATGATATTATCAGTAGGTTTTGTATCCAAAAGTTATAAATCATGTTTCACCTAATGTATTTAATATCTTCCAGTGCTCCCATTATGTCTGAATAATGGAGCAAAATCACATATTTCCACTCATTCATTACTCTTTGGGAAAGTGACAAATTTCTGACTTGCAATACATAAAATTTTATGCAAATATATAAGTTAGTCCCAAATAATAGCATTTAGTGCCAGATGAGACAAATAGAGTTCAATGGAAAACATCAGTGTGGATGCTACATTTGAGAGGAGTTCAAGAATAATCTTGTGTGAGTGAGCTCTTTCAAACTTTATTACTTCATCGTGTTTAGAAATTGAGACATGCTTAAATTTGTTTTTTGCATACATTTAAATGAAACAGTAACATTTCAGATAACAAGTCAATAAAACTAAATTGTACTCTTAACACTCTCACATTAATTACATTAAACAATTTTCTACCAAAATATCTAATTCACTGTTTTTAAACCATGAGCATGAAAAGTGGAGTGGTGACAATCTAGATAATTTTAGTTAAAATACATGTATCTAAAACATAAAAATAAAGGCTAACAATGACTTTCAGTTTCAATAACGTT
>NW_007741925.1:14773-18075 GCF_000696425.1 Galeopterus variegatus
AATACATGTATCTAAAACATAAAAATAAAGGCTAACAATGACTTTCAGTTTCAATAACGTTAATTTTTCCTATTTCTATATTACTTCGTTGATAAATTTGTAGCATTATTTCCGAAATTATCTCTAGAGAAAGACAAGTTATAAAAACATCCAAGCTGATTCTGTCATTTTCTTCAAGTGTACTTTCAAAATATTTGAATTCAATCTTACTTATTGGAAAACAAATATATGTATTAATTTATATATGAATATATATTACATATATTCATACACAAGCACATTCATGAGAGAAAGAGAATTCATGGATAAATATAGACACAAAGATATATAGGAAAACAGATAAGACACTCTATAGAATTACAGAATTCAAAAAGAAGTAAGAATTCTTGAACTGAATTCTGTATATAACAGCATCAAAATCACTTCAGGCTCTTATTTGCAAAACAGATACAAGTAATATAGGATCTGAACTTCTGTGGCTAGAGCCTGTCTTGAAGACACAAACCTTGTGATTGGGTCACAGTGAAGTGGGGTTGGAATAAAAGGGCAAAAATTTATAATTACCTACTTAATATTAATCAGAGTTAATCTGTTTCATCTATTAAGCTGCCATAAGATCTAAGCTGAAAATAAGTCCATTCTGCTTTAAATATGAAGTTCAACAAACTTTCATATATTTCATGTGCTATCCAAGTTATTTGGGAATACTAAGATAAATTAGAAATGTTTCTTATTTTTGTAAACCCATATATCTCAAGACAAGAAAGCCTGAGAATAATAAGCACAATTTTAAAAGTACATACAAAGTTCTTTGGGGGCAAATATGGAAAAAGTTGTGAACAGAATTTGGGGAAGATTTGGCATTTGGCCTATGCGTTGAGTGATGAATTAGTAACCAACCATTGATAATAATTAAATGCTTGCTATGTACAAACACTGTACTTGAAAGACACAAATGCAACAATAAAAATAGATTAAGGACCAAATATCATGACATATTGAAAAGACAGATTTGTTAAAATTCCAGTTTTTTCACCAGTTAGGTCTGAGATCTCAAAATATCCGGATTTAAATGCAGACTTCATCCCTGAGAAGAAGTGAGAACTTGATACAAATGATACACATCTGCAATACGTGGATAAGATTCTTGCCCTGGGAACTGCTACAAGTATTAAAGCATGTAAAAAGATTTTAAAAATTTGGGAAGAAAGAATAAGCAAACAATCCATTTCATCTATTCTAAGACTACAATGCTATTATTTCTTTCTTACGTGAAGGTTTAAAGGGAAGGATTTGACATTATTTAGTCATGATTGCCTCCTGACTCACAAAAAGTATATGTATCACCAATTGTAAGATGTTTCCCTATTGGAGTGATATTAAAATATTTAAAAACGTATTTTAGAATTGATGAAACTTTGCAATGTTAATGGTAAAATTATTATAACCAATACCATGGAAATACAAAGAATCATTAGAGAATATTATGAACAATTGTACTCTAACAAATTTGAAAATCTGGAGGAAATGATTAAATTTCTAGACACATACAAACCATCAAGACTGAACCAAAAAGAAAGAGAAAACCTGAACAGACCAATAAAGAGCAAGGAGATTTAAACAGTAATCAGCAGTCTCCCAACAAAGAAAAGATCAGGACTAGATGGACTTGCTGATGAATTCTACTAAACCTTTAAAGGGGAATTAACACCAATCATTTTCAAACTATTCCAAAAAAATTGAAACAGAGGCCATTCTTCCAAATTCAGTCCATAAGGCCAGCATTACTCTGATACCCAAATCAGGCAAAGTCACAACAAAAATGAAAGCTACAGGCCAATATCCTTGATGGACACAGACACAAAAATCCTCAACAGAATTTTAAGAGACAGAATACAACATGATAACAAAAAGGTTATACACCATGATCAAGTGAGATTCATCCGTGCATGCAAGGATGGTTTGAGATACACAAATCAATAAATGTGATACACCACATCCACAAAATCAAGGACAAAAACCATATGATTATTTCAAGAGATGCAGAAAAAGCATTTGACAAAATTCAGCATTGCTTCATGATAAAGATTTTTTAAATGTATAGAAGGAAAGGTATAGAAAGAAAGTATCTCAACACAGTAAAAGTCATATATGACAAGCTCTCCATCAACGGCATCTTGAATGTAAAAAAGCTGAAAACTTTTCCTTTAAGAACAGGAAGGAGACAATGATGCCAACTCCCATGACTCCTACTCAACATAGTCCTGGAAGCATTAGCCAGAGCAATCAGGCAAAAGAAAGAAACAATGGGTACTCAAACTGGAAGAGATGAAGTCAAATGGTCCTTGTTCACAGGCAACATGATCCTATATACAGAAAAACCTAAACACTCTACCAAAGAGCTCTTAGAGCTGATAAATGAATTCATTAAAGTTGAAGAAAACAAAATCAATGCACAAAAATCAGTAGCATTTTTATACACCAACAATGAACAAGCAGAAAAAGAAATCAAAAAAGCAAACCCATTTACAATAGCTACCAAAATAATGAAATAACTAGGAATAAATTTAACCAAGGATGTGAAAGATCTCTACAATGAGAATTACGAAACGCTACTGAAATAAATTAAAGAGGACACCAAATGATAGAAAGACCTTCCATGTTCATGAACTGGAAGAATTAACATTTGTGAAAATGTCTCCCCTACCAAAAGCAATCTACAGATTCAATATAATATCCATCAAAATACACATGGCATTCTTCACAGAAATAGAAAAAAAAAAAAAAAACCCAAAATCCTAACTTTCTTATGGAACAACAAAAGACCCTGAATATCCAAAGCAATCCTGAGCCAAAAAAATGAAGCTGGAGACATTACACAACATGATGTAAAACTACAAAACCATAGCATTGTACTAGCATAAAAACTGACACATGGACCAATGAAACAGAATAGAGAAGCCAGAAATCAACCCACATACTTACAGCCAACTGATCTTTGACACAGGCACCAAGAACATACATTAGGGAAAGGAAAGCCTCTTCAATAGACAGTGCTGGGAAAACTGGATATCCATGTATAGAAGAATGAAATTAGAGCCATACCTCTCACCATATATCAAAATGAACACAAAATGGATTAAAGACTAAAATATAAGACCTGAAATTATAAAATTCCTAGAAGAAAACATAGGTAAAGCACTTCGGGAGGTAGGACTGGGCAAAGACTTTATGAATAAGACCTCAAAAGCACATGCCTATGAAAAAAATACACAAATGGGATTATATCAAGCTAAAAACCT
>NW_007741925.1:18286-18863 GCF_000696425.1 Galeopterus variegatus
GGACCAATGAAACAGAATAGAGAAGCCAGAAATCAACCCACATACTTACAGCCAACTGATCTTTGACACAGGCACCAAGAACATACATTAGGGAAAGGAAAGCCTCTTCAATAGACAGTGCTGGGAAAACTGGATATCCATGTATAGAAGAATGAAATTAGAGCCATACCTCTCACCATATATCAAAATGAACTCAAAATGGATTAAAGACTAAAATATAAGACCTGAAATTATAAAATTCCTAGAAGAAAACATAGGTAAAGCACTTCGGGAGGTAGGACTGGGCAAAGACTTTTGAATAAAATGTCAAAAGCACAGGCAAAAAAAAGGAAGAATAAACAAATGAGATTATATCAAACGAAAAATCTATGGTTTGGCAAAGGTTACAGTCAACATACTGAAAAGGCAACCTACAAAATAGGAAAGTATTTGCAAACTATACATAAAGCATGGGATTAAATTCCATTATATAAAAGGAACTCAAACAACTTCATAGTAAAAAACCAAATAATCTGATTAAAAAGTGGACAAATGAGCTAAGTCAACATTTTGCAAAGGAAAACATACAAATGACCAA
>NW_007741925.1:21857-23492 GCF_000696425.1 Galeopterus variegatus
AATTGTTTATTTATGCAACAATCAGACAAATGATTTGATACTTAAGTGAAATCTTTTCAAAATCCTCCCATGTCAGTCTTTCTTACTACTAATAAAAGCCACTTAAAAAAAGTGATATCCATACTTATTGCAAGTCAATTGATTTCAAGGCCTGAGATGCAGGAGTCTACCAGGACTGGTCAGCCATGGCAACTGTTCTCAACAATCTCCAACAGTTCTGAGGAGTGGATGATAAGAGAGTGTGAGAAGACAAAAAACAACTGGAAATCTGTAGTTTCATAGGGTCTTCCCATAATAAAAGAGAAAAAAGACATCGTGAGGAATTTTAGCAAACTCTGCTACACTTTTTCTCTGCATTCCAAGTAGAGAGTATAAACAGTACCAAACAGACTCAATATCTCACTCCTTATAATGTGTCCCCATATCTTCCTGTTCTCATAGAGCATTATGTTTCTATTGTTCTGTATTCACATATGTTACCTTAATAACTTTTACTTAGAACACAATTATATTTTCTGAAACTACAAAAACACCACTCAAAATATCATGCAAATAAACCTTCCACAAGTTTTTGAAAGACGAAAACGTGCTTTTAACTTATCACAGAACAGGCCACTAGAGCTTTACTGGTGTCGTGCTGAAAGTTTTCAGGTGTATGAAAAAACTGATATTTCTTTGTATCCATTGGAGAAGTTCAGTAAAAAATTAATGTTAGCAAGGTGACATTTCATATAAGGAAAATATTCTAATATGCAAACATATTAAGACAAAGAACACCTGCTTATATATTTTAGAGCTAACTGAATTATTAATGCTATGCAGTTATACTGCAAAAAAATATTTCATAAAGCAGTCATCTCAGTCCTAACTGAAATACACTTCCTATGACCAATTGCATGATTATACATCTATAAGCAGTGTGAAGACGTCATGAGTACAAAGCAAATGTANCTTCTTCACTATTGGTGGGACCGTAAATTAGTGCAGCCATTATAAAAAACAGTATGGAGGTTCATCAAACAAGTACAGATAGAAGTGCCATACAATACAGCAATCCCACTACTGGGTATGTACCCAAAAGAATGGAATCAGCATGTCAAAGGGATACCTGCACTCCCATGTTTATTGGAGCTCTATTTACAATAACCAAGATATTCATTCAACCTAAATGTCCATTGATGGACAACTGGATAAGGGAAATGTGGTATATATACATGATGGAATACTACTCAGCCATAAAAAAGAATGAAATTCTGCCCTTTGCAGCAGCATGGATATGCTTGGAGAAAATTATGTTAAGTGAAACAATGCAGGCACAGAAAGAGAAATACCGCATGTCTTTACTCATAAATGGGTGCTAAACAAATTAAGAAAGAAAAAAAGAAAGAAAGATAAAAAGAAAGAAACTTTCAGAAGGAAAGAACAGAGCTCTGGTTACTAGAGGTAGAAAAAGGGGAGGCGGACTAGCAAGAAATTGGTTAATGGACACAAGGAATGATTACGTTCTGTAATCATGAACTTGCTAATTATCCTGTTTGATTGTCACACATTGAACACAGGTATTGATATTCAACTCTGTACCCCACACATAAGTTTAATCAATTTTTTTTAGTAAAAAAGTAAATTGTGAATAAA
>NW_007741926.1:0-2986 GCF_000696425.1 Galeopterus variegatus
CGTCTGCTGCTTATAACAAAATACTTGGAACTGGGTAATTTGTTAGGAAACAAAGTTTATTGCTTACAGTTTCAGACTCTGGGAAGTCCCCAGTCCAGGGAACACATCTGGTGAGAATGTTCCTTGGTGGCGGCTTCAGTGACACAGGGTATCACGTTGCGAGATGGCGGAAGCAGAGAGACTAACCTCTTCATTTGCTCTCTTTTTAAAGCCACCAGAACCATTTCCATTATTCCAAGAATGAATCCATCCATTCATGAGGGTGCAGCCCTCACAATCCAATCACCTCTCCAAAGGCCCACCTTTCGACTACCAGGATAGGATTTCCCACCCTTAACAGTCGTAGTGGACTGCGAGACACAATTCAATCCATATCAGATTGAAATCCCATATAACAAATCCATGAATCTATAAGGATTTCTATGTGTACAGCCGTTTGCTCAAAATCAAGTCTGCTGCTGGCTCTTATAATAAGAGGGACTTTGAGGATGTATCTTGTGCTAGGATGGAGACCCATCTGCCTTCCTGGAAACCTGCTCTTACCCTGATCTATGCAGCCGTGAAGAACACCCCATTACAAACCGGGAGGGGCTCAAATAGGCACCACATTGAACTGGATAATGTAACACCCATGAAAGTGTAGAGTTCAAGATACCCATGGAGAGTGAAAAATAGTTTATTTATGAAATGCAATAAAATGTCTCCCCAAAATTACAATCAGTACCACTTACTACAACCTTCATAGAAACTGTACAAATAGGAAAATCAATTTTCATATTGCCCACAATAACATTGCCTAGATTAGATGCCCCAAGAAATGAAAGTTATGTTCCATGCTGTTGGTGCCTCAGGTCTGGAAAAAGGGTAGGTCATCTGTTGAATCCATAGTTTACTAATAGAGTACAAAAATAAATAATAAGATAAGACTGTAATGGAAAATACTAATTAACCATGACTCAAGAAAAACTATTGTGTCTTCCATTTAAAGACAGAGAGTTGGACCACGTCCTGTAGGGAAAACAAGAGAAGTGTTCAGCTGGGCTGAGTCTCTCCTAGAAGCGCTGTGTGCGTGGACTGCAGAGGGGATAGCTGTGCCGGGTCTCACCCTGGCTGTCACTCCATACTCACGCACTGGTGACTTCGGCGGCTCGGTGCAGGCGGCGCATTTCCATGTGGTGTCAGATCACAATCTGTCTACCCACCCTAGCTTTAAGATTATTGAAATGATGAGGGAAGGGAGAGATACAGCTGAATGTTTGACTACCGCTATAATTAAGAAGAAATTGAGTTTGNTTCCTGGAAACCTGCTCTTACCCTGATCTATGCAGCCGTGAAGAACACCCCATTACAAACCAGGAGGGGCTCATATAGGCACCACATTGAACTGGATAATGTAACACCCATGAAAGTGTAGAGTTCAAGATACCCATGGAGAATGAAAAATAGTTTATTTATGAAATGCAATAAAAAGTCTCCCCAAAATTACAATCAGTACCACTTACTACAACCTTCATAGAAACTGTACAAATAGGAAAATCAATTTTCATATTGCCCACAATAACATTGCCTAGATTAGATGCCCCAAGAAATGAAAGTTATGTTCCATGCTGTTGGTGCCTCAGGTCTGGAAAAAGGGTAGGTCGTCTGTTGAATCAATAGTTTACTAATAGAGTACAAAAATAAATAATAAGGTAAGATTGTAATGGAAAATACTAATTAACCATGACTCAAGAAAAACTATTGTGTCTTCCATTTAAAGACAGAGAGTTGGACCACGTCCTGTAGGGAAAACAAGAGAAGTGTTCAGCTGGGCTGAGTCTCTCCTGGAAGCGCTGTGTGCGTGGACTGCAGAGGGGATAGCTGTGCCGGGTCTCACCCTGGCTGTCACTCCATACTCACGCACTGGTGACCTCGGCGGCTCGGTGCAGGCAGCGCATTTCCGTGTGGTGTCAGATCACAATCTGTCTACCCACCTTAGCTTTAAGATTATTGAAATGATGAAGGAAGGGAGAGATACAGCTGAATGTTTGACTACCGCTATAATTAAGAAGAAATTGAGTTTGAAAAGAATATGGCCAGTGCCAGGGAGTTAGAAAGATAGTAGTTTAGATGTTCAGGGAAATTCCTTCAATTCTAAAAAAGTTCTCACCAAATTCCTTTTTTGGATAGCAGCACAGACTTCATCCTTACCAGTGCTTTAGACTGTGTTGACCCCGTGCCCTGGACTATTCAGCGTGGGCCTGACACCGTGTTCCGAGCCAGGGTGGCATTCGCTGTTGTGTCTTGAGGATGTGCCATAGACAAGCTCACGTGCTACCAGCAGGCGCAGACGCTGGTTCTCTGTGATCTCCTCAGACTTCCGTGACACACACCTGTCACACCATCCTCATCTGACACACGTATGTCAGAATCCGAGTTCATGGTTTTCCAGAGAACAGTATTAGTAGCTACCAATTGCCTAGTACCTACTATGTAGTACCTGATACATACATGTGCTTTATGATCTTTCTAACTAGGGGTGGTATTAAAAATATTTAACAAACATATATATGATTTATAATCTTTTTAACTAAGGGTGATACTAAAATATTTAATAAACATATGTGATTTATTATCTTTCTAACTAAGGGCGATATTAAAAATGTTTAGCAAGCAATGGCACAGGCATCAACCATCACTGAAACCAGCTTCCCTAATGCTGGGTAAGGAGACATTTGGAAGAATTCTTCACTCTGAAAGTACTTTTTATCCTAAAGCTTATAGGTGAACTGTAGGTAATCAAACACGTTGATTCCTTTTGAGACGTAAGGCATTCTAGTGAGCCTTTTGGAGGCTTTAGGCACCTCCTGAGAGCCACAGTGGGTGTAAGAGCAGAAGGAGCTGAGCTCACATGTGACCCACTCCCTGCAGAGAGAAAGTGCCCCTCATGCTCCGCTCTGCACAGGGACCGGAGGACATGCTCCCCTCTGCACAGGGACCGGAGGAC
>NW_007741926.1:4101-11629 GCF_000696425.1 Galeopterus variegatus
CGGAGGACATGCTCCCCTCTGCACAGGGACCGGAGGACATGCTCCGCTCTGCACAGGGACCAGAGGACATGCTCCCCTCTGCACAGGGACCGGAGGACATGCTCCCCCTCTGCACAGGGACCGGAGGACGGCCGCAGCGCTGACTGAGGGGCCCTTACAGCAGCTCGGTCTCCCGATGCTTGTCAGCGGTGCTGCCGTCCATGTTGGTAAAATGGACACAGCTGGATGAAGCCAACTCTTCCCCTTGTCCTCTGTCTACTTAGGAGAATAGCGTCCCACAGAATGCATTTTATTTTCTAAGGCAGACTTACAGCTTCTTCCTTCTGGCCATAATGATCTAACACAATATTAGGGCTCTTTTTTCTTAAGGAAAGGCCTCTATTGTTGCTAGATGTGTGAAATTTAGTTGTAAAAACATAAAATCTACCTTGTATCCTGAAAGTTAATTAACAGGCTGGCTGTGGTTGCCCTTGCCCAGGGCTGGGCTGACATGACCTTTTGAAGTGATAACTTTTTGCTGCTGAAATGTCACCACACAATTCTTAGTTCAGGTTTTGACAATGCATTTCATCTGAGGTGAAATTTGAGGTGGCTTTGTTAAAAAAGAAAAGAAAGTATAACTCTCAAAACAGGAAATTTTAGTAGTGGTTCCCAAAGGAACCTGTGGCTTTCAAGAAAAGTTAAATTATTGTTTTATTTTGTCATTTTAGTCCCCACATAGCTGATACTGTCTTCATTTTTCCTACAACATCACATTTCACCAGTGTGTCTGCAGCATGCATTTCAAACACCAGCACTTTCATTTCTCCTTTTCCAAATGTTTCTTTGTTATGTACATAAT
The DNA here is from genome assembly GCF_000696425.1 of Galeopterus variegatus. Lineage (NCBI taxonomy): Eukaryota > Metazoa > Chordata > Mammalia > Dermoptera > Cynocephalidae > Galeopterus > Galeopterus variegatus. Next base: position 4,943 of record NW_007741926.1, read on the forward strand.
GAATATTTTTTTAGGAAAAAAATTATTTCAATATTTGTTTCAGTATATATGTCAGAGAATTAGGTTGAAAAGCAGATAAAGATGAGTGTAGAGCCAATTTGCAATGTATTATTTGGATTTATTTAATCATTGACCATGCATGTCATTTCCTTTTAGAAAATAAAAATTTGTTCACATTTATTTATTTCATTTTCTTACAGAGAGGCCTCTTCTAATTTTCTCTAAATTTCTCTCAGCTCCTGTATTTTGCTCAAATGATGTGAAGTAGACCACTGCCCTTTTCTTGCCTGTGTTTTTAAAGAAATAATGTGCCGCAATTAAGTTTGGAGTCAGCATAATTTCCAAAACATAAGAATGGAAAAAAGACTGATGTAAAGATGTTTTTAGAATTGCTGGACAATCCTGGAAGGTGAACTTTTATTTTTTTATTTTATTTTATTTTCCTTTTTGTCTTTTTTTTCGTGACCGGCAATGGATCGCAACCGTCAGTGTCGTGCCCGTACAGGACCTGGACCGGCAACGGGAACGCAACCCTCGGTGTTGCACCCACACCTCGCTCAGCCAGTGAGCGGGAACCGGTCTGTATGTGGGATCCGAACCCTCGGCGGGAGCGCTGCCACACTCCCAAGCGGTGCACTTTAGCAGTGCGCCACTGGGCTGGCCCAAGGTGAACTTTTAATGACCCATTATTTGGGGGACTACTTTTGGTTTTGCTCTGTGTTGGGCTGGATCACAGACCCCTCTGCCCCGTTCTGTGCAGGTCACGAGTCAGGTAGTTGGAAAAAGATTCTGGCAGCTAATGGCAGGGTAGACGTGCTTTATTCCAACGTGAGTTCTGCTGCCACTGGTTCAGAGCCATTGTTGTTTATACCAAAAGTACACAGTAGCAGCAACCAGCCAAGGAGTATATGGGCACACATGCGCATTTACACCACTCTTACATAACTTGTTTACAATGGATGTGCTGAATCATACCCAGCCGGATATGAGGCAAGGGGGCTGGACTATACTGATTCCATTTTCCTCATACTCTACCCCTGCAGGGTCCCTCGCCATACAATCTACATGTCTGAGATCTTCTACAATGTTCTCTTAGCAAGGACGGCTGATGCTTGCATCCATAGGCCACAGCAGCAATATAGGTTGCAGCAACATGCTACTAGGACACAGACGCTCCCTCCCAGTACAGCTAATGCTCATCTTCAGGAAGATGACATAGTGGCCCCCCATTCTTGGAGGGGTTCTCCAGTCATTTTTTGNCCCCTGCAGGGTCCCTCGCCATACAATCTACATGTCTGAGATCTTCTACAATGTTCTCTTAGCAAGGACGGCTGATGCTTGCATCCATAGGCCACAGCAGCAATATAGGTTGCAGCAACATGCTACTAGGACACAGACGCTCCCTCCCAGTACAGCTAATGCTCATCTTCAGGAAGATGACATAGTGGCCCCCCATTCTTGGAGGGGTTCTCCAGTCATTTTTTGAACAGCATGAATCTTACTTGTTAATTGGTGTAAAGCCTGAGTAACATTATGATGATAGGGATGATCCCCCACGGGAATCCTGCAGCCACTGGTGGGGAACTGACTGCAGATCCAGCAAGCAGACACATTGGCCACACGAGCATATGTATGCACCCAGTCGATTATGGTAGTGGCAGCCACAAGACTATGGGTGTAAAGACAAAAGAGTTATTGGCACCAATAGAGGGAGTTCTCACCCCTCTGGCAAAATACATGCCAGTTTACCATCCTAGAAAGAATGGTTGCAGGAATAGGTATCTTACCTGGTTTATGATACCACACATATGAGCTAACACTGTTGGATCTGGAGGTTCTACATGTAACAATATAGGGGAACTCATGATTGGCCATAAGGATACTATAAATGTGCCCTTTAAGATAGAGCACTTATCTGTTCCAGGCCATGTTACCTTTACTTGGGGAGGCCACGTACTTGTCACCCAAGGTGAGACTTGTAAATCTTCTTTTAATTCTCTCCCCCAAGGTCCAATGAGGCCTACCCAGCATACCTGGGGGCTTCTATTTTCCAAGGCTATTCCCAATGTACTGTCGGCCCTTGTTGTAAACAGGTTGGGGCCAGTAAGAGGATATTGCCATTCTTACCGTATCCTGGTTTCAAGAGATCATCCTTAGCAGTAACCTGTAATTGAGTAGGTGCTGCAGTCGTATGCAACAGCGCCTCCACTGGAGAGGGCCTGCCCTTGTGGGGTCTCTCATTTAAGATCCTGACCGTCAGCCATAATCACCATGTCCACCCCTTCAGGGATGGGGTTTGGGTGGATAGCCTTAGTCCTTTTTTCAAAAGACTATTGTACTGTTCAATCATTCCTGCTGCCTGGGGATGATGTGGCACATGTAATTTCCACTGAATAGACAACAGGGAAGCCCACTTCTGTACTTCATGTCCAGTAAAGTGGGTTCCATTACCAGTCTCTATGACCGGAGGCCGACTGTACATGGCTGTAAGGCTATTTAATGCCTTAATGGTGCTTACCTGGTCTGGGGCCTGACAGGGCCATACAAACAGAAGACCTGTAGCTGTACGAATGGCTGTGAAGATATACCTGACATTCTCTGATGTGGGGAGCAGTCCCACAAAATCCACTTGCCATCGAGTAAGGGGCACCATGTGACAGGCATTTACTACATCTTCCCATTTTATGAGTAGAGCCCATCTTGAGCCTCCATCCACATGGTCTTACAGCCAGCATACTGCATTGATTGATGTAACACTGGGCCACATCAGTGGCTGGGGCTCTCTCCAGCCATCTTACCTTAGCCAAGGCATCAGCTTCATCATTTCCTGAATTGGCTAAGGGAAAGTGTCCTGGGACAAGGAAAAGAGTTACTTCCTTCTCATATCCTAATTCCCATAGCTCCTTTATTTATTAGTACATATAGCAGATGGGCCATTTGGGCCATATGGGGTACAAAAGCTCTCCAATACTCCCAAAGTACCAAATATGTCTATAGCTAAGCTGCCATTGTGGTTCGAGGGTATGCCTGTATCTTGTCTACAATAGCTTCCGGGATGACCTGTGTCTTACCCAGCCAGACAACTCCCAAGAATTTGACAGACAGCCCAGGTTCTTGCATTTTGGTTGTGTTCACAGCCCACCCACATTATTTCAAATGGCCTAGCAGTGTTGGAGCCACCTTGGTTAAATCTTTAAGAGAATCAGAGGTTAGTAAGACATCTTCAATATAATGAAACATTGTAACCATGCTGGGCCTAGTCCACTTGGCTAGGTCCCCAGCCAATAAACCATGACAGCTGGTTGGGCTATGCAGGTGGCCTTGGGGCAACACTTTAAAAGTCCATTACCTTCCCTCCCAGGTGAAGGCAAACTGATCTTGGCTATCAGCCAAGATTGGAATAGAGAAAACAGTATTTGCAAGGTCCAGTACATAATGATAAGTTCCTAGCTGAATCGTCAGCTGATCCATTAAATCATGAACCAGAGGCACCGCTATGTGCGAAGGAGGCACTACTTTGTTCGGTTCTCAATAATCCACAACATCCTCCAGGTACCATTAGGTTTTTTTCACTGGCCATACCAGGGCATTAAACAGGCTTTGTGTGGGATGGATGATGCCAACCTTTTCTAATTCCATATAATGGCACCTATCTCTGCATGTCCCCGGCAGGCGATACTGTTTCACATTGACTACACCTCTTGGCTGGGGTAACACCTGTGGGTCATGTTTAGCATGTCCCTGTACCACAGGCTTTACTGTCTGTATCCACACCTGGAATTCTCCAGCCATTGTTTGCAGGTGTGACCCATAAAGTACATCTGTACCCAAAATGTATTCAGCTATTGGGGATACATACACAGTATACACACGAGGGGGCAATCATCCTATGCCCAGTGGCAAAGACACAGCTTTGACTTTAATAGTCTGTCCTCCATAGTCATCAACATTCACTGTGGCCCCCAGAAACTCATCTGGGTTGCCATGTATCAGGCTGCGTCCTGCGCCCGTAACCCACCAACGCTAACACTCACTGTGCATTTGTCTCTGATCGATGTATTGCCAGCCCAACATGAGGCCTTCAGTCCTTGTCTGCCCCAAACGGTGAGCACCTCGGCCTACTCCCTAGCCAAAGGAGAACAGTCCATCTGCCTCTGCAGAAGTAGCCATAATATCTTTCAGATTCACTGGGCGTACCTTCTCATTTGCCTGTTTTGGAAGTTTGATGTAACGCTGTTCAGGTCGCAGTCGCTGCCACAAGGTGAATAGGACTGCATTTGGTTCCTATTTGATTTTTTTCTCTGTCAGCCCCTGCAGTAAGCAAGTCAAACCACATCTGCATATGGCTGGTCTTGTTTGGTCCCTTTGGGGCAACACTCTGAGTATTTTTGGGGGATTTAGTCTTCACCACCTTTCAGACCATCTTGTCTCCTCCCCTCTGTTTCACCCAGACTGGCCACCATGGTCGTTACTTCATGTATAGGATGACTAACATGGGGCCAGTATGGCCATCAGTAACCCAAAGGACGTTGATGGAGTATTTTGTAGCACTGCGTTTCTCATGCTTCCAATAAAATGTTCATTGTCCAGTCCACGGGTGTTCACGTTAAACATGGACTGTCGCATCCCCAGCTCCCAAATTATTTAAACCAGCTCAGCATACGTTTGCCACCTACTCACAGTTTTGGGCAGTTCTCTGGCATTCATCCACATTGTCCAAATGGCTGCATTCACCCATTCCATCAAGGAGGCGTTACCCTGTCCCTGTTTGTATCTGTGGCTATTCTGTAACCACCGCTGCAGGGACGGGTGCATGGTGATAGAGGCTAACTTTTCCATCTCATCACCAGAGCACATCACGCTATCCACCCCTAGGTCCCACAACCATAGGAGCCAAACAGCTAGGGGTTTGCCCTGTTCCTGGCAAAACTGTTTCCCCAAATCAACCAACTCAGCTTCAGTATAGGGGACATAAGTAGTAAACTGTGTCACTTGTGGGTTGCCTACTGGTTGTCCACACAGTTCCATAGGATGCTTGTTCTTCAATTTCTGATGCACAGCAGTTTGTGTCAGAAGTACAGGTTCCCCCACTCACCATCAGGTTCATCATCATCCCTGATATCAAAAGCAAGAGTGACCTGTTGCTGTACTTCAGCCTCCAGAACAAGTACTCATGGTTCCAACATGTCTGCTTTCTGCTGCAAATCTCAAAGCTGTGCTGCTTCATAGAGTGCCTGTCTGTGTTGATTTGTAGTACAGTGAGCAGCAGCCAGACCCTGGCCAACAGGAAAGCTGCCACTAGGTACCATGTACTCGAGGGTAGCCACATTTCCTCCCCCCTCCTGAGGGGCTAGTGGCTCCCTTACCTGCCAGCTGTGCTAGTTGTCAAGCTGGATCCCAGATCCCTCTGCCCCATCCTGTGCAGGCCACAAGTCAGGTAGTTGAAAAAAGATTCTGGCAGGGTAGAAATGCTTTGTTCCTATGTGAGCTCTGTTGTTGGTGGTTCAGAGCCTTTGTCTTTTAAAACAAAATTGCACAGTAGTGGCAATGAGCCAAGGGTATGTGGGCACACATGCACAGGTACACTACTCCTGTGTAACTTGTTCACAATGGAAGTGCAGAATCATACCCAGCTGGATATGAGGCGAGGGGGCCTGACTCTCCTGACTCCATTTTCCTCACACTCTGTCTTGTTTTTTATAATTTCACCAAACTTAAGTTGACTTGTCGAGATCAATTTAAACCCACAAATATTTACGTATCAGAATTGCCAGACTATAGTGTCTCAGCTCCATCTTGCGGGGAACATTTCTGTCTGCTTGAATAGGATGCTTGGCAGTGTATTGCATCCTTATAGGCATCAGGCTCTGTCTGGTCCGGGGTACAGTGATGCAGAAATAGACACAACTCCTGCACCGCAGTTGCCACAGAGGTCAGGCATCCTTCTGCGACAGTCATGTGCATGGGCGACAGCATTTGAGTTTTCTCCTTGTGTGCAGGGAACACGAGAGCAGGGGTTTCCATGGTGCCTCTCAGTGGGCTGTCCCAATATGTCAGAGGAAGACACTGACAGTCAGAGGAAGCGAGGCAGCTTGGTTTATTGCCTGCCTGTCATTAACGTTGAATTGTCTCCCAAGTCTAAGTTCTCATACTAAAGCATGCTTTAAATTGTCAAGAATCATATATGTGTGCAGGTGTTTGTATACATATATGTGTGTATATATATGTATATTTATATATACCTATTTAATGAGAGAGGTGGAGATGGATGTACCTTTTTATCTTTCTCAGAAAAAAAAAATCACAGAAATGGTTATTTTCTGAGTTTGACTGTCTTCCCTTTAGCAACTAATTACATTTGCAGAGGCCCTCAGGCCAAACAAGCAGCTGTTTCTCTCCGTTCCACGGCACCCAGTCCAGAGCAGGGTGTATAAACGTGCCCAACAATTTCTGATAGATTGATTTATTGATTGATTGACACTGTAGTCTAGGGGTTCTGAAAGGGTCAACAGCTTGATCTCTTAAATTATCAATATTTATGTGGTCATTTTCTTTTCCTTTTGTCCATTTTGGATTTCATATTTAGGAAAAGCAAGCCAATTACTGTGATCAAAAGCAGTGCCAGTTTTTCCACTGTACTCCATGGTAGCTCTGTGACATCTCCACCCCAGTTGCCTCCATTGTAAA
>NW_007741926.1:12145-14331 GCF_000696425.1 Galeopterus variegatus
TTAGAAATAATACAGGTCGTGACATTCTGCATCTGGCACAGAGAGGTGCCTCAGTCAGGAATAGTTTGATGATGTCATTGTTGCCATCGTCATCACAAGAAGTCGGTGAGACTCACATAGCTGAGGTAGGTGACATGTGTGCCCTGGGGGGAGAAGGCAGCAGAGGCAGAAGGTGATGGCTCTGTATTCAGTTCTGCCTCATGCCAGAAATGGTGAGGAACTCAGCATCTGTCAGGTCTCCATTAGCACAGATTTCCTCTTGGTCCCTGAAGAAGCTGTGCCACATCAGAATCCTCCTTTCTTAGAAGACTCTCTCTCCTAGGGACCTTCTTACAGGGTCCAATAATAGGTGATTTCTCTACCTGCACTTCCAGGGAGATGTGGGGGTTCAGAGACCCTCTCTGCTGGGTCCTCCTTCAGGGCACTTGTAGGAGGAGGAAAAAGGCAGATGACCTCCAGATCCATCCACATTGTGTGCAAGTGTCTGGGTCTAGGCCTTTCTTTCTCTCTGTTCTTGCACCATGCCATAGGGAAAACAGGAAGTTAGCCAAGAATAAAATGAAGGTACCGAGATGGGGGTCAGCCCCCACACCTCACAGAGCAGGATGCCCTGGGCTTGTCAGTTGGTGTCTCTGGAATATGGGGCCATTGCTGTCTTTACATGTACAGACATTAAGTCTTCATTAACCACCTGCCGGCTGCTAAGCAGTGGCACACACAGTCCATCCTCCCTGCCTTCTGGGGTCTGATTTCCCAAAGCCCCTTCTCAGAGAGGCCCAAGTAAGAATTTTATAATGCAATTATTTGCTCAGGGTGTTAGGATAATTCCGTGTGAACACGAACACCAGGATTCACGTTGTTCTGCACTATCGAGGAGCCGTTTTTAGATGATGGGAGCCTAGTGATTTTGAAGAGTTACTTTTTCAGCATGTACTTTTTTACTCAGGTGACATTCACATAACATAAAAGTAATCACTTTAAAGTGAACAACTCAGTGGCATTAGACATTCACATTGTTGTACAATCTCACCTCTACCTAGCTCCAAAACATTTTCATCACCCCAAATTGAAACGCAGTACCCATTCAGCAGTGACTCCCTACTGCTCCCTCCCCAGCCCTGGGACCCGCCAGTCTGCTCTCTAGTTCTATGTGTTCGTCTATTCTAGATATTTCACATAATCGGAATCATACGATATTTGATTATATAGTGGTTTGTGCCTGCCTTGGTGTATACTCTTTGTCACGTACTAAATCTGGTGCTTTAGCTCATTGTCTTTAACAGGACTCTGGTTGTAATTAACTTGGGATAGAAAACCCTTATTCTCTCTTCCTTGGCAAATTGGGCTCAATTCATAAGCTCCTTTGAAACCATTCCTGGCCATCGGCACACCTGCGTAGCCTGTATAAGCCTGTATGACATTCAAATGTTAAAACACTCCTGTGCTGAGACAGTGAATCCCCCAACACAACACCAAGCCCAGCACCATCATAAGTCAGAACTGAGACCTGGGAGAGCCTTACAGGTGTATTCTGCTGGCCCAGTTCTCTCACTCTATGGGTGACAATGCTGGGATGTGTTCAGTCCAAGGAAATACAGAACTGAACACCCAGGCCAGCGTGTGACAGCTCTGTGTCCACTTCCTCCTCTTTCTCATTCCATCCATGCCCTCAACCCTGCAGCATAGAAAGGCCCTTTGCATGCATCCCTCCTCATTAGTCCTTCCTGGACGTGAGCCGGAACCTTACGTATGATCAGGAAGAACTGTCTGGTTTGAGATCGGAGATCCCTCCTTTTCCTTGTCAAACTGCCTTTGTTCCAACATCGAGTCTCAAGCAGCTCACATGCTTCCTGTGAGAATTGTGTGTGTGGCCTGACGTGAGAGGCAGTGTGGCAATTTACCAAGAGAGTGAAGTTACAATCAACAGGGCCATGTCATAATAAGTACCACTGAGTGCTAGCATTTTACATGCATTCTCTCACTGCAGTCCCATGATATATTCCATGGCATTATTTAGGCATCACTTAACCCCATTTTACAGATTAAGGAAACTGAGTCAGATCACACACCCAGAAAGTGATGGTATGAAATTAAAATCTTGGTGTTTTAATCCACAGATATCCATCTCCTGATTGCTCCAGATGCTGTTTTTTTTTTTTTTTTTTTTTTTTTTTTTTTTTTTTTTT
>NW_007741926.1:15248-19688 GCF_000696425.1 Galeopterus variegatus
ATGTGGGATCCGAACCCTCGACGGGAGCGCCACCACGCTCCCAAGCGGCGCACTGTAGCAGTGCACCACCGGGCCGGCCCAGATGCTGTGTTTTTTAAAAAGAGCTTTTTACTTTTATAACAAGGTATATTCATTGACTAATTTCATATCATATCTAATTAAAGCCATCAGGGTCACAGCTGGGCTGAAATCCCTTCATGCTGACACCAGGACCTCCCACAACTAATGCTTGGATTTGATGGATGTTCCTTGTTTGTGGCTGAAGGGTCAAAATGAAGCAGAAACTCTTATGCAGGCTCAACCTTGAGCTTCTCAGAGGCTGTGTGTGTCCTAACCCCCAACTTTGGCTGCACGCAAGTGTCAGAGGGAATGTGTTGGGAAGACCCCTGAACTGGGAGTGTGGAAAATTGGCTCCATAGCTAACCAGTGAAGTGGCCTTGGGGACATCGTTTTACCCTCCTGTGCCAGTTTTCTCATCTTTCCTTTATGAGGGTTGTGCCTGATAAACTCTAAGTTCTCTTCCTGCTCTTGAAAAGTCTACAATTTATTGCTTTTTAAGAAATTAAGTCTTTCCAAGTCCCTTGTGGAAGAGAGAAACCCCTCGTTTATGGCTTTCTCCCAGCTTCTGATTGCAAGGCAGTTGGGATGACAGGTCATCATGAAGTGGGTCTCACTTATCACTGCCATGGACCAGTCAAAGGCTGTGTATCAGAAGATTGGCACTTGGGTCCTTCAAGTGCAACTGTCAGCTTCCTACCCCTCCGCAAGATCCAGGCCCCACACTGCCATCTGGTCAGACCATTGCCCCATGTGATGTACGTGGCATGTGGCAGGGTCCGGGTTGGGAGTTTTGCCAGGAGTCCATGAGGACGTTCATTGCTTTGCAGATCACCATCTCTTGTCTGGTCTCTGGGCATATCTGACAGCCCCACCTCTGCCTTCTGGCAGCCAAGCTTGGGCCCTCTTAGGGAAGGCAGCGTGGGCAGTGGCGGCAGGTGCTTTACGTGCCATTCCAAGATAATGGAGCCAGCGAGTGAAATGTCTACTGTGCACAAAGGTGTTTGCCATAAACAGCCTCTAACAAACTCTTTGCAACCCCCATTGAAGCTGCCCAGTGTGGCTGCTCTGGAAACTAGTGCTTGCTCATCTCCCCATCTCTGAGAGAGGCCGATACATGGTACTTACCTTTGCTTCAAACATTACTTTTCCTATCCACTTCTCCCATTTACTATNGGTTGGGAGTTTTGCCAGGAGTCCATGAGGACGTTCATTGCTTTGCAGATCACCATCTCTTGTCTGGTCTCTGGGCATATCTGACAGCCCCACCTCTGCCTTCTGGCAGCCGAGCTTGGGCCCTCTTATGGAAGGCAGCGTGGGCAGTGGCGGCAGGTGCTTTACGTGCCATTCCAAGATAATGGAGCCAGCGAGTGAAATGTCTACTGTGCACAAAGGTGTTTGCCATAAACAGCCTCTAACAAACTCTTTGCAACCCCCATTGAAGCTGCCCAGTGTGGCTGCTCTGGAAACTAGTGCTTGCTCATCTCCCCATCTCTGAGAGAGGCCGATACATGGTACTTACCTTTGCTTCAAACATTACTTTTCCTATCCACTTCTCCCATTTACTATGCAGATAAATCACTAATTCAGACTTTAAATACTGATACATATCATTATTTGATATTGTGCCATGACCTTGAAGTCCAAATTAACAAAAAATTTATTAACTTTGGTGTCTCTGCAGAAGACCTTAATTTTTAAAGAAAGTCATGGGAGTATTCTAACAGATGTTGTCATGGCAACTTGGCTGCCAGCAGTTAAGCTGCACTGGGACCCTCTGCGGAGGGTTTATGACAGGCTGCAGGCAATACTGGGAGAGGAGATTGAGAAAGGTGATTGATATGAAGGTCAGGGGGGAAACCTCACTGAATTCCTTCATTAGAAAGGAAGTGCACAGATGTGTCATGTGAAGTTTGTAATACCAGGTGCCACCTTTGAAAGGAACACCATCGAGGGTCCAGTGTTCCATGAGAGCACTCACCCTAACAGTCATGCTGAAGGAAATTTATGACCTGAAGTGTTTAAATATAGTCCATGCGAAGAGATGTACCAGCCACCAGCCTGTGTCTTTGTATAAGAATGATGTTCTGTAGACTCCAGCTGCCTCCTGGGCTTCTTTAAAACACCCTGAAGAAAATCCTGTATATTCATAAAATGTCAGGATCTTCAGACAAGTCAAAAGCTCAAGATGGATTCAGATGAGGTATGGGCAAGAAAAGGCAACCATGGCCTGTGGCCAGGATTCCCAGTGCATTTATCTCCCTTGGCTACTTTTCCCTGTGAGTTGAAAGCCAGGCCCAAAGGAGCTTACTCCAGCTGCACACCTAATCAGAGGAAGATTGGGAATTAGAACTCAAGTCAGAGTTCCAATAATACTGCATCCTGGACATGTTAGCCAAACCCAGGAGAATGTTCCATAAACCAAAGCATGATTGGGTCCACAGAGCCTAACAGCTGAGCCTGGCATAGAAAAACATGTGAGAGTTTCATCCACCCCCACCCTAGACGGGAGGCATGTGGTGTCCAGACCCCTGTGACACCACATGGATGGAGGACCTTTCCGATGCATCCAGCCCATTTGCTGCTTCTCTCACACTAGTACATCCTTGAACACATATATTTGGGGGATTCAGAACAGGTGGTTGTATGTAAAAGCTTGATAAATCCCTCCCCAGTCCCTGTTCTGAAAAGGACATCTAAGTGTCCCCAGATGGTGAGTGTATTAGTCCATTTCTGTTGCATATAACAGAACACCTGAAACTGGGTGATGTATAAAGATATAGAATCGATTTCTTACAGTTTTGGAGGCTGGGAAGTCCAAAGTCCAGGGAACATATTTGNATAGAATCGATTTCTTACAGTTTTGGAGGCTGGGAAGTCCAAAGTCCAGGGAACATATTTGGTGAGGGCCTTGTTGGTGAGTGGTGACTCTTCACAATGATGTAGATGTCACATGGAGAATGGCTTTAGCAAGAGAGAGCCAATCTTCTCATTTGCTCTCCTTTTAAATTCATCAGAACCACACCCAGTGCTCCATGAATGGGCTAATGCATTCATGAGGGCACAGTCATCACAGTCTAATCACCTCTGTAAGTCCCGACTTTCAGTTACCATAGCAGGATTACTCGCCCTCCGAACACTGTCACAGTGGGGATGAAATTTCTAATACATGAATCTTTGGAGGACACATTTAATCCATAGCATTGAATAAAATGGAACCAAGAAAATGTTTCCATGTCTACCAGAAACATCAGAGCTGGAGAGACTTCATCTAAACAAACAAGTACATTTTTTAAATAGCATAGAAGCTACAGAGCAACACAAAAGAAGGAAAGGATTGCATACTAGACAGAACTAAAATTTTCTTCAGAGAACAAACATGAAAAAAAATTTACCCGAAGCACAAAGACAAAATTTGAAAACTATCTTCCTCTTGTTAGTAAAATTCAAGGTGACCTCAACATGTGAAACAAATGGTGAAGGTGAAAAGAGACGGCAGCTGCAGTGGAGTGACAGGAGGGCCACTCGAGGGGCAGGCCACAACCTTCAGGGGAGGACACGGAATGATGGAGTTACCACATGCGTAAGTGGCAGAGACCGAAGTGACAGCGGGGACAACTGAGGGAGTGACGTGAAACCACCCTGGGGGCGGTCTCCCAACACATAGAGCAAAGCAAACGCAAAGTTGGTAGATTTGGGGCCTAAGAGTGAAACTACAACTCTGGGTCACTGCTGATCCTGCACGGAATGTCGGAGCAGCAGCAGCAGCAGCTCGTGCAGTGGAAGAAGACACGCCTAAGCCGACGTTTTCCTAGTGGGAGGAATTCCTGCACGGAGACCACGAGAAATCACCAGCAAAAGGCAAAATTAATGGAAGACCAGCATCTAAATGTATTCTTAATTTTTTTTTTTGTTTTTATTTTATCATTACACGATGCAGTTTTCTTGCCCCTTTGCCAATTAAAATTTTTCAATTTGAAGTTAAGAAAAAGTTCTGCAAACATCTAGATTGGAAAGAGAAAAGCACTACTGAAGAAGCGGGACTGGGCTGGCCTCAGACCCACCCTTCTCAGTACTAAAGGTCAGAGGCTGTTAGAACAGTGCCCAGGTTTCGAACACAAGAAAGCCTGTTGGAGTAAGTTCACCCCAAGTCAGTAGCTGGTCATGGAGGAGAGAGCAGCAGAAAAACATCATCAAATACATAAGGATTATAGAATCCCCACAAAATTCCTGGAAAACTTTTTATGAAGACACACTGTGACTGACTGGAGGTGAATCACATCCATGCAGACAGGTGGGAAGAGCCATGACGTGAATGCAGCCGCATGTCAGCTGAAGATCCTGGCTGTGGGCACCTTGGGGGTTCACTATGTGATTCTTTCT
>NW_007741926.1:19792-21713 GCF_000696425.1 Galeopterus variegatus
TTTATCATTACACGATGCAGTTTTCTTGCCCCTTTGCCAATTAAAATTTTTCAATTTGAAGTTAAGAAAAAGTTCTGCAAACATCTAGATTGGAAAGAGAAAAGCACTACTGAAGAAGCGGGACTGGGCTGGCCTCCGACCCACCCTTCTCAGTACTAAAGGTCAGAGGCTGTTAGAACAGTGCCCAGGTTTCGAACACAAGAAAGCCTGTTGGAGTAAGTTCACCCCAAGTCAGTAGCTGGTCATGGAGGAGAGAGCAGCAGAAAAACATCATCAAATACATAAGGATTATAGAATCCCCACAAAATTCCTGGAAAACTTTTTATGAAGACACACTGTGACTGACTGGAGGTGAATCACATCCATGCAGACAGGTGGGAAGAGCCATGACGTGAATGCAGCCGCATGTCAGCTGAAGATCCTGGCTGTGGGCACCTTGGGGGTTCACTATGTGATTCTTTCTCTTGGGGTCTGTTTGAAATTTTTCATAGTGAAATGTTGGGCAGACACCCGAAAAACAGCCTCAGTGGAGACATCGTAAATAGAGAGCAGAGCTTAGTATTTAAGTAATTTGTATGTGTTTTAGTTACTTGGTTTGATTACAAACCAAAGATCTTTCTCACAGTATTATTTATCACATTTGCAAAGTGGAAGCCAGCTAGTGTCCAATGATAAGAGAACTGTTAAATAGAAAAGGCAATAAAGTATTATATAGCAATAGGTATAGTTTTTTCTAAGAAACATGATTCACATTCTGTAATATAAATAAACAAAGCCCCTGTATGATTAGCAAATAAATATAAAAATACATATGTCAGAATGGTACTATAATTTATTTATTTTATTAGTTTTAAATCCATGGTATTGATTTTCTTGATCAGAAAAATACCTATCCTCCGCTAAAATAACCTCCCCTATAAACAAGTAGGGAATTTCATACTGGGTAAGAGGAGAACCAAACTGCCTTCAGTTTTCATCCAGACCAGTTGCATGATGAGCAAGCTGCTTTGCAGGCATTGAACAGGCTCATATTACCAAGAAAACTAAAATGACTGAATAAACTAACTAACTAAATAGATGACGTAAACCTCAGAGAGTTGACGTTCTCCTGCAGCCGTCGCTGCTCTTACATGTTTGGGGTCTCAGTCCTTGTGGACCTCCTTTTATGGCACTGTCTCCTACAGGGACTGGCTGGTTTCTGTCACCTAGTGGTGCCCCCACTTTGCAGGACTGATGGGAAGGCTGTTGCTGCACTGCGTTCATGTCATTCCACATGCACACAATTTTCCTAATGCAGTTCCTGGTGTGCAAAGGACCCTGACACGAATGCCATAATCACACTGTTCCCACCCAGGAGGTGGTTGAGGCAGAAGACAGGAAAGCAGGGAGGTGCACATGGTGTGGTAAAGGGAGACCGTGGCTGGCCTTCTCCAGGAAGAGCTCAGGCTGGTCCTTGCGATTCCTGAGCGACGAATGCGCAGGTTAGCACAGTCAGGCACAGGTTAGCACAGTCAGTCAGGCGCAGGTTAGCACAGTCAGGCGCAGGTTAGCACAGTCAGGCACAGGTTAGCAGAGTCAGTCAGGTGCAGGTTAGCAGAGTCAGTCAGGTGCAGGTTAGCACAGTCAGTCAGGCGCAGGTTAGCACAGTCAGGTGCAGGTTAGCACAGTAAGGCGCAGGTTAGCACAGTCAGTCAGGCGCAGGTTAGCACAGTCAGGCGCAGGTTAGCACAGTCAGGCGCAGGTTAGCACAGTCAGGCGCAGGTTAGCACAGTCAGGCGCAGACAGGTTAGCACAGTCAGTCAGGCACAGGTTAGCACAGTCAGGTGCAGGTTAGCACAGTCAGGTGCAGGTTAGCACAGTCATTCAGGTGCAGGTTAGCACAGTCAGTCAGGCGCAGGTTAGGACAGTCAGGTGCAGGTTA
>NW_007741926.1:22964-23491 GCF_000696425.1 Galeopterus variegatus
TCTCCTGCACTCAGTGAATGACATGTGCCTCAGGCCGGGGAAGACATTTCTAGTCTCTCTCTGCATTAGATATTATCCGCAGTAAATATATTTGGCCAGCAGATACCACAGTTTTGGCAAAAGATAGGATAATGATGTTTCTGTTAACATTTGGAGTGAAGACAAAAATTTGGTAACATTGAATATCAAAGGCTTGAATTATTTTCAGCACTTTCAGTCCTCTGGTTTTCCTGGATAACATTTTTTAAATAGCAAACAGCAGTCATTTGTCATTGTGGTTTTTCCTAGTGGGTGCACGATCTACTGTAGCAAGCAGAGCATAGAAAATGTTTTCCTTTTCTAGATTTACAAACAGCTAACAAATTGGAATGAATTAAATAATTATAAAAGAGGGATAACGTTATCATTGAAAGTCTTTTTACTCTTTATTTCATTTAGAGCAAATGGGTTCCTATTTTCCATTGTATTTTTATGTTGTTTTATTATTGCAGCCAATAAATAAGTATTGGAAATGTTTTGGTTAGAGC
>NW_007741927.1:0-1403 GCF_000696425.1 Galeopterus variegatus
AAACTGAGCCCTGGAAGAGTGAAGTGACTTGCCCAAGTCTCCCAGTCTGGGCTAGAGCTCGCCTCCCTCTAACCCACTGAGCTGCACCCTCCTGAGTGTACACAGACAGGTGGCTAAGACAGGACAGGCTGCCCACTGGTCTGAGCCAGCCCAAAGTGGGCTCAGCACCCAGACCTGGGTCAGGTTGGCCTCTCCTGCAGTGTCTGGGGCCACCCAGGAAGGAAAGGCCAGGCCAAGATCAGGAGGCAGAGGGTCTGCCCAAGAGTGAGGTTTAGAAGCTAGGATGGGTGGGGGTAGGAGNGGATATGTTTGATGTTGACACTCCCAGGGGAGGACAAGAGGCTTGGGAGCCAGGGCAGGGATGGGCAGGGCCCAGCTTTCCTGGAGCACCAAAGCTCCAGAACCCCCCTGCACCACCCCTCAGCAACCCAGCATGCCAACCTTTGGGTGGTGGCCGCCTGGCTCCTCAAACACTAGTTCTCCCATCCTGTTATAAAGGTTGTCATTGTGCCCGAGTGGGGGGGCCAAGCCAGGATCTCCTGGAGGCCAGGGACTATGTCTCATTCCTTGTGTCCCCAGTGGCCAGCAGGGACTTGGCACCAGGCAGGTACCCAGGCAATGTTTGATAAGGGGATGAATGAGTGACTTAGTGAATGAATGAATGAATGAGACTGGGGTCAGGCACATGGAACCAACACTCCGCATCCCACTCTGTTGTGACAAGCCAAGCAGAAACTCCTTTCTCTCTCTCCCTCCCTCTCTCTCTCTGGTGTCTGTGCTGCTGCCAAGAGCCAGGCTTCCTGGAGGGTCACCAGCACTCAGCCTCTGCGGAGCCCTCCTCCCAGCTACACAGTGGCCACTTGGATGCAGCACCTTCCAGCACCCCACCTTTCCGCCAGCTCCTCCTCTCTCCACAACCGCTGCATGGGCTCTTGCCTGGGGCAAGCAGCTCTGGGTGCTCTGACTCTCACCTCACCCCTCCTGGCTTCCACAGGGCCCCTTCCCANAGGCCCTAGGTGTCAGGCAAGTGGTATAAGCAGAAACTGGAATAGGACGTCGGAGGAGGGCACAGTCACTCTGAGCCCTGTGCCAGGACTCCTAAGGCCCCTGCGCCCTCCAAGAGGGCCTTTTCCATCTTTTGGGGTCCCTAGCCACCCTAGAAATAAAGAAGTAAATGGGGAGCCCAGAGATGGGGAAGGCCCCTCTGCTTGCTTCAGACCCTGATCCCTCCTTCCTGGGCCCAAACTGAGAGCAGCAGGTGAGCCCAGTCTGCTGCGAGGCAGAGAAAGCCAATTTGCCAAGCTCATTTACAGCTCATTTGTCCAATTCTGTGCCTGGAGGAGGATATGTTTGATGTTGACACTCCCAGGGGAGGACAAGAGGCTTGGGAGCCAGGGCAGGGA
>NW_007741927.1:3364-3860 GCF_000696425.1 Galeopterus variegatus
CAACAATGATCAAATAGTCCTTCACATACAAGGGAATAATTACACTCCAAGATCAAAGCTATGGTGCTCTAAAGGCCCAGAACAGAAGAATCTGTTCTGTGCTGAGAGGAAGGATCAATCAGGGTTTAGAGGTGTCAGGGGAAGGTAGGAGTTCATGAAAATGGGGGAGGGTGATGGAGAAGAGTGTTCCAGAGAAATGGAAAGGCCATGCAAAGGCCCTGTGGTGTGGTGCCCTCAGGGACTGGAAAGAAGGTTGAGGCGCAGGCAGACAGAAGAGAGGGGAGGAATGTTCCAGGTGAAGCTGGAGAGGGGGTTGGGGTCAGAGCCTGCTAACCTTGCAGGATTCTGGTCATCAGTCTCAGAGCACCACAGAAAGGCTTTTACAATATCCCTTGCACATCACAGGGACTCAAAACAGTTGAATGAATGGATAGATGGAGAATGAATGATTGAACCTCTCTTCTCTCCTCCTGCCTCTCTCCAGTGACTTACCCCA
>NW_007741927.1:5760-6735 GCF_000696425.1 Galeopterus variegatus
AGGTGGTAATACAAACCTACTGGAATGTATGTGATAAGATGATGAGAGACAAAGCAATCCATGGGGTTAGAAGCCAAGATAGTGGTTACCCTCTGGGGGGAGGGGGAGAGACTGGAGGGGCATGAAGGGACTCCTGGGTCTGGCGAGGTTGTTTCTTGATCTGGATGCGGTTACCCAAGTGTGTTCACTTTGTAATAAAGCTGAACAATTATGATTGTTCACTTCTCCATATGTATGCTAAAGTAATATGTTTATTCAAAAAAAGAAAGAAAGAAAGAAGGAAAGGAAGAAAGAAGGAAAGGAAGGAAGAAAGAAAGTAAGGAAGGAAGGAAGAAAGGTAAAGAAAGACAAAAGAAAACTCAAGGAAGCCTGTGGTAGCNTCACTTCTCCATATGTATGCTAAAGTAATATGTTTATTCAAAAAAAGAAAGAAAGAAAGAAGGAAAGGAAGAAAGAAGGAAAGGAAGGAAGAAAGAAAGTAAGGAAGGAAGGAAGAAAGGTAAAGAAAGACAAAAGAAAACTCAAGGAAGCCTGTGGTAGCCACTGGAGAAAATACTCTGGGGGTTAATCCATGCCAGTTGCATGTGGCTTTAAGCTCAAGGCCTTCTTATCCTTCCTGTCCTCAATCCCCACCATGGGGTGGACAGGCCCAGGCCCATTTAACAGAGGGGCAAACTGAGCCCTGGAAGAGTGAAGTGACTTGCCCAAGTCTCCCAGTCTGGGCTAGAGCTCGCCTCCCTCTAACCCACTGAGCTGCACTCTCCTGAGTGTACACAGGTGGCTAAGACAGGACAGGCTGCCCACTGGTCTGAGCCAGCCTGAAGTGGGCTCAGCACCCAGACCTAGGTCAGGTTGGCCTCTCCTGCAGTGTCTGGGGCCACCCAGGAAGGAAAGGCCTGGCCAAGACCAGGAGGCAGAGGGTCTGCCCAAGAGTGAGGTTTAGAAGCTAGGATGGGTGGGGGTAGGAGCAACCCC
>NW_007741927.1:11555-11812 GCF_000696425.1 Galeopterus variegatus
CTTGACCAGGGAGAGCATGTCTAGAGGTAACGACCTCAGGGCATACTGTGTGTAGACGTCTCATGTCACCTGCATACTGGCAACCCTGTGTTAGCACCATGCCCGTTTGATCAGTGATAGTTAGTTTCCCAGTGACATGTGGTTGTAAGTGGTGAGAGCAGGATCCAAATGCTGGCCTGTGGGACTCCTGACACAGTACTCCTAACCACTGTAGGGAGTGGCCTCCAAGAAGAAGCTGGCTGCCTGTTCCAGGGGCT
>NW_007741927.1:11858-12306 GCF_000696425.1 Galeopterus variegatus
GGGCCTCATCCTGCAACTTGTGGCAAATCACAAGCAGCCCATGGAAAATTGCAAAAAGACACGTGCAAAGATGCTTAAAAACGAGAAAGAGCAAAAAGGGCCCCTCTAGGAGGAAGGACTTTGGGCAAGATGCTTAAAAATGAGAAAGAACAAAAAGGGCCCCTCTAGGAGGAAGGACTTTGGGCGAAAGATGACAGATCTAGTTGCAAGTGGATCTGACTCTGGGGGACTTGGAAAAGTCAGTGGATTTGTCTTGGCCTCAGTTTCTCTCACCTATAAAGTGAAAAGAATAATTCTCCTCTACCTTACAGAGGAGGACACATGAAAGATAATGAAAAAACTCAGAAGGATCGACGATGATATTACCAAAATAAGTACACACACACCCACAGCCCCCCAGGACTACTGCTCTGCCCAGGTGTCTATGTCGCTTCGAGTGCAAAGCTTG
>NW_007741927.1:14439-14791 GCF_000696425.1 Galeopterus variegatus
CCCACGTGGAAAGCACAGCATTGGGCACACAGAAACTCTCTAGTAACAGCCACAGCAAGTTATGATTATCAGAGATATAAATTACTTATTGGACTTCACTGACAAATGGTCTCTACGAACACCCTTCTTCTCCCCTCTTCCCCATGTCTAGTAAGGTGGTCAGAATGTGTAACTTTCATCCATCCTTATTAAGTGACATGGAGAGATGGCGTGGCCCAGTGGGACCTGGGGTCAGGAGGCCTGGGTTCTGGCCCTGATGCTGCTCCCAGCTAGCTGCAAGGCTCAGGCAAGGACCCTCAGTCTCTTAGGCTCCTGTTATCTTGTCCCAGATCCAGCCCTTCCCCATTAACAG
>NW_007741927.1:15588-16432 GCF_000696425.1 Galeopterus variegatus
AGACACATACTCATAGACATTGAATTGGCCCTTTGGGAAAAGTAGGTTAAGGCCAGATAGATGAGAGCCTAGACTGCCTAGCTCAGGAGGCTGAACTTGTCAGAACTTCAAGGACATGGCTGTCCCTGAGACTCCAAAGGACCTTCCTCTATTCCTTGACCAGGGAGCTACCTGGAACCTTCTAACTTCTAGCCTCACATCCATCCTCCTGCCCAAACACTCTGGCACCAGGGTCATCTCCCTGGGGCACACTGGGGGGCCGAGGGGGTGACCACGGGAGGAGCAGGATGGNAACAGCTTAGTGAGGGGAGAGGGGTGGGCAGGAGGAGAGCTGAGAACAAACAAACCCAAACACACACCTGCCTGGCTTTTCCCAAGCAGAGGCCAGGCCAGGGCAGGGGTCTTCAGAAGGAGCGGGAGCCGGGGATGGGCCAGCGGGGGCAGGTGGGCTTCTCCTGGGAAAGGGCAGTGTCTGGCCTTGAGCCACCTCCCAGCCCCTGCTATTCCTGTTCTGAGGGACTTGGCCCCATGGGCCATGTCTCTAGGCAGCCATGGACCTGCTGAAAGTTCTCATCCAAGATGGGCTGCCCCAGCACCTCTCAGGAACCCTCTGATGTGTCATCCCTCCAGGGTTCCCCAAACCTGGCTGGTCTCACTGTTACCAGAGGAGTTTGTTGAAAATGCAGCTTCCTGGGCCAGCTCTCCCCAGCCTACTGATTCAGAATTGCAGGGGCCTGGAATATGCATCCTAACCAGTCCCCTGGTGATTTCTGCTGTGGCACATCTGGGACCCTCTGATTCATCACTTTTCCTACATGCAGTGCTGGATGACTTCTGAGACAAG
>NW_007741927.1:18091-18797 GCF_000696425.1 Galeopterus variegatus
GAGCAAGTAAGCCACACGGGCCTCCCTCCCAGGACTGTGTGTCCTCTGCAGCTGGCCCCTCTCAGTCTACCTTGTCCTCATCAGGTGGACAGGAGACAGGCCATTTTCTCCCACCTGTACTTCATTTTTATTAGATGAGGAGGACTGTGGCCCAGAGAGGTGAAGAGACATGCCTGAATGGACCCAGAAACCTGGGGGCAGAGCAGCGGCTACACCTGTGGTCTCCTGCCTGGAGTTTTCCCTCCTGTCATCCCACATTCCTGCAGCCTCCCAGGGCTCTGTGAGACGAGATCCTGGCACAGAGCCAAGCCCACAGCAGCCCCTCAATAAATACTTGTTAACGATATGAAAGACTGTAGCAGCTCTCTCCTTGGGGGCAGAGGCCTTTGGAGAATCTCAGGGGATGCCAACAGGGCTGCATGTTGGAGGTCACATCTCCTGCAGCAAAGAGGAGCAGGCTGGCCTTGGCCTGAGGGCTGGGAGCAGGGATGCGGCCCCTGGTTCCCTTGCCATGGCTGCTGCCTGCTGCCCCTGTGAGGGAAGACAGGGCTGCCATGCCTGCCAGGATGGCAGCTGAGCAATAGGTCCAAGGCTCATTAACTCTGAGCCATGCCCTTGGTTTCTGAGCCCAGGCCCGAAGTGCAGGCTGGCACATAGAGACCCTTAATTAAATTAGGGAGACTTCCAAATGAGAGAGAGCCCACAG
>NW_007741927.1:20304-21115 GCF_000696425.1 Galeopterus variegatus
GCTGGGCTAGGAATAGAAGGAAAAGGGTGCGACACCTGCCCCTCTCAACTCCTGTCCCACCATTGACTCCGGTTGGAGTTGTGGGGCTCAGCCAAGGCAGGCCTCTCTCAGGCATGAGGCTCCTACCAACCCACTGACCCAGCCACTCTTCCCCTGCCCTCGGGGTGCGGGCATGATCAGCAACCTGCCCGGAGCTGACGCCTGGGCCAGGTGTGGACATAGGAGAAGAAGCCCTTTCCTCAGCCAACTCTTCAGCCTATACCCAGGGGCTCTGTGGGGCAGCAGGCCCCTGATGGCCCCCATGTGCAACCCTGGTGGCACCTACCTCGGGGATGCGGACGCTGTAGGGCTGATTGTGAAATATGGGTGCATTGTCATTCACATCCCCAACCTGGATGTTCACCTTCCGAGTGATCACCTGGCAAGAGAAGGGTGGGGAATTAGCACCGCCACCTGCCTCAGGCCTCTTTCCACCCAAGGGGCCTGGGGACCCTGCTGAGCCCAGGAACATGCCTCCCAGGGCAGCAGGGGGCTCAGGGGACACTCACCCCTTGAGGGTCACTGACGGAGAACTCCACTGTGAACTCTGACTTGGTCTGAGAGAAAAGGGAGGGAGGGAGGAAAGCAGAGTTAGAAGGGCATGCTGAAGTCCTGGGTCCCAGGCACTAGGTGGAGCTGGAGGGACCCCAGTGTTGCCCCAGGAGCTTGTCTGTTACTGGGTATCCAAAGGCTTCCCTAAAAAACTAGTATTGCCCTTTGGAATGCTGAGGAAGCAGGTGTGGAATATGAATCCTTCCCCTAAAAGAGCAAT
>NW_007741927.1:23116-23487 GCF_000696425.1 Galeopterus variegatus
CACACCTTTTTCTTTTTCTTTCTTTTTCTGGTCACTCAGTTGAGGTGGATTTCTGTCTTTTGCAAACAGAAGCACCCTTTCTAATTCAGAATACTTGGCTAAACCTTCTGGTATTCGTTCAAGAATGACTAGGTGCCGGCCTTACAATAAGCACTATTTTAGTACACAGAGATTAAGAAGATGAAGCTCAGCCTCAAGGAACTCCGGTCTGGAACTGGGCGACAAGGTCTACTTCCTGTCCTCAAGAAGGGGACAGAGAGGTAGGGGTCACCCCTTTACAGAAAGCAAAGCCCTGGAGGCCATCCCGGGCATCAGGATGCCTGGCCTACACCCTGCCTAAGAAGCCCTAGCACAAGGCATTTCCTCCCAGG
>NW_007741928.1:0-1045 GCF_000696425.1 Galeopterus variegatus
TGTGTTCTTTTCTGTAACTTCTTGCCTGGACAATAAAAACTAAGAGAAAACCTGATTTGGAGTTATTCCTAGGAAACCTTTTCTCTTGAAGGAATTGTTCCTGGGATTAACCCTTTCGGGCCTCTCACTGCTCTGGAGAAATGGGCTTTGAGTAATGCTTTGTGTCTCCATCACCCTGGGGGAAGTGACAAAACAAAATTTAAAAACACAATGGACAGCTTAAGCAGCAGGTTAGAGTAAGCAGAAGAATTTCTGATCTTGAAGATGGTCTTTTTGAAATAACCCAGGTGGACAAAAAAAAGAATTTTAAAAAATGAAGAAAATATGAGACAGCAGACAGCCTGAAGCACACAAACATCTGAATACTGCATGTTCCAGAAGAGGAGGATAAAGGGAAAGGTATTGAAAACCTACTCAATGAAATAATAGCAGAAAACGTCCCAGATATAGGGAGAGACATGGACCTTCAGATCCAGGCGGCCCAAAGATCTCCAAACAGATTCAATCCAAAAAGATCCTCTCTGAAGCACATTATACTCAAATTGGCAAAGTTCAAAGACAAAGAGAAGATCTTAAAAACAGCAAGAGACAAGCATCAAGTCACTATGAATGAGTCTCCATCAGACTAATTGCAGACTTCTCAATAGAAACTCTACAGGCCAGAAGAGACTGAGATGATATATTCAAAATACTAAAAGAAAAAAATTGCCAGCCAAGAATACTGTCTCCAACAAGGCTAACCTTCAGAAATGATGGAGAAATAGTGTATTTCCCAGACAAACAAAAACTGTGGGAGTTTACCATCACATGACCAGCCCCACAAGAAATCCTCAAGGGAGTACAGCGAGTGGAATCCAAAAAACTGATACTCCCATGAGTAAACAGAAAAGAACAAAACCCACTGGTAGAACAAAAATGCAAACAAAAAAGAGAGGGCCGGCCCAGTGGTGCACTGCTACAGTGTGCCGCTTGGGAGCACGGCAACGCTCCCGCCGAGGGTTCGGATCCCACATACAGACTGGTTCTCGCTCACTGGCTGAGCGAG
>NW_007741928.1:1275-4423 GCF_000696425.1 Galeopterus variegatus
CAGCCGAGAATACTGTACCCAACAAGGCTAACTTTCAGAAATGATGGAGAAATGGTGTATTTCCCAGACAAACAAAAACTGTGGGAGTTTACTGCCACATGACCAGCCCCACAAGAAATCCTCAAGGGAGTACAGCAAGTGGAATCCAAAAACTGATACTCCCATGAGTAAACAGAAAAGAACAAAACCCACTGGTAGAACAAAAATGCAAACAAAAAAGAGAAACTGTATTTCACCACCTCCAAAAAACAACAGTCACTGAAGAAGACAAACAATAAAAGGGAAAGAAAGAAATGAAAGACATTTTAAACATCCAAACTAAAATCAACAAGATGCCAGGAGTAAGCCAATACCTTTCAATAGTAACCCTAAAAATAAATGGATTATATTCCCCACTCAAAAGACATAGACTGACTGATTGTATTAAAAACACAGACCCCACTCTATGCTGCCTTTACAAGACTCACCTCACCTGTAAAGACAAACACAGACTAATAGTGAAGGGATGGGAAAAGATATAGCACACAAATGGAAACCAAAAATAAGCAGGAGTAGCTATTCTTATTTTGGATAAAATAGACTTTAAGCCAAAAACCATAAAAAGAGACCAGGAAGGTCATTATATAATGATAAAGGGATCTATCCAGCAAGAAGTCATAAGAATTATAAATATATATGCACAAGAAGTCATAACAATTATAAATATATATGCACCCAGTACTGGAGCACCCAGATATGTAAAACAAACACTATCAGACCTAAAAACAGAAATAGACCACAATATGATAATAGTTGGGGACCTGAGCACACCTCTCTCAGCACTGGACAGAGAACACAAGCAACAAATCTACAGAGAAACACAAGATTTAAACTATAGTTTAGACCAACTGGGCCTGGCAGATATCTACAGAGCATTTCATCCAACAACTACAGAATACACATTTTTCTCATCAGCCGATGGAAGATTCTCCAGGATAGACCACATGTTAGGTCATAAATCAATAACAAACAAACTCCAGAAACTATATAAATACATAGAAATTAGACAACATGCTTCTGAAAGACCTATGGTTCCAAGAAGAAATTAAATAGGCAATCAAAAAATTTCTTGAAACTAATGAAAATGAAGACACATCATACCAAACCCTATGGGATACTGCATTAGCAGTACTAAGAGGGAAGTTTATGCAATAAATTCTTACATCAAAAGAACAGAAAGATTTCAAATATATAGCCTAATGGTATGCCTCAACAAACTATACAAACAAGAATAATGCAACTCCAAATTAATAGACAAAAAAAATAATTAAGGTCAGAGCAGAACTAGAGGAAATGGAGACACAAAAAATGATACAAAAGATAAATGAAACAAAAAGTTGGTTTTTTGAGAAGATAAGCAAAACAGACAAACCATTACTAGGCTAATGAAAAAAACAAGAGAGAAGACTCAAATAACAAAAATCAGATGTGAAAAAGGAGACATTACAACTAATGCCACAGAAATACAATGAATCATTAGAGATTACTATGAGAAATACAAAGAATCATTAGAGACTATTATAAACAACTACACACCAACAAATTTCAAAACCTGGAGGTAATGGATAAATTTCCAGACACATAGACTACTGTATTAGTCTGTTTCTGGTCCTTATAATGCAATACTTGAAACTGGGTGATTTATAAAGAAAACCAAATTTATTGCTTATAGTTTTTGAGGCATGGAAGTCCATAGTCCAGGGAACACAGCTGGTAAAGGTCTAAGTGGTGGTGACAGTGATGGCAGGGTATCACATTGCAATATGGTGGAAGCAGAGAGAGAGAACAGAGAGACAGACTCTCTTCTTTCTTTTAAAGCCATCAGAACCACACCTTTGACCACCATTTTTAATCTATTCACTATGGCTTGATCCTATAACCCAAACACTTCTTCAAGGCTCCACCTTTCAATTACCATAATAGGATTTCCCATCCTCTTAACAATCACAGTGAGGGCTAAGTGTCCAATACACAAAACTCGGGGGACACAATTCAAGCTTCAGTGAGCTTGGGGGGGGACACATAATTCAATCCACTACAACTACTAAGACTGAACCAAGAAGATATAGAAAACTTGACCAGACCAAAAACAAGCAATGAGATTGAAACAGTAACCAGTAGTCTCCCAACAAAGAAAAGCCCAGGACCAGATGGCTTTACTGTTGAATTATACCACACTTTTAAAGAGGAATTGATACCAATTCTCTTCAAAGAATTGAATTCAAAAAACTGAAACAGAGGTCATTCCTCCAAACTCATTCTATGAGGCAGGCATCAACCCGATACCAAAACTGGACAAAGATACAACAAAAAAAGAAAACTACAGGCCAATATCTCTGATAAACATAGATGCAAAAATCCTCAACAAAATATTAGCAATCAGAATACAGCAACACATAAAAAAATATCTATCTTGACCAAGTGGGATGCATCCCAGAGATGCAAGGATGATTCAACATACACAAGTCAATAAATGTGATACACCACATCAACAAAATCAAGGACAAAAACCATAGGATTATTTCAATATACACAGAAAAACCATTTAACAAAATTCAACATCCCTTCATAACAAAGACTCTTAGCAAATTAGGTATAGAAAGAAAATATCTCAACATAATAAAAACTGTATATGACAATTGCACCACCAATATCATCCTGAATGGGAACAAGGATGCCAACTCTCACCACTTCTATTTAACGTAGTATTGGAAGTACTAGCCAGAGCAATCAGGCAAGAGAAAGAAATAAAGAGCATCCAGATTGGAAAAGATGAAGTCAAACTGTCCCCGTTTGCAGATGACATGATCCTATACATGGAAAAGCCTATAGACTCTACCAAAAAAATCTCTTATGGCTCAAAAACAATTTCGTTAAAGTTGTAGGATACAAAATCAACACAAAAAAATCAGTAGCTTTTTTATACACCAATAACAAACTAGCAGAAAAAGAAATCAAGAAAAGTAAACCCATTTACAACAGTCACCAAAAATATAAAATGTCTAGGAATCAATCTAACCAAGGAGGTGAAAGATCTCTACAATAAGAACTACAAATCACTGCTGAAAGAAATTAAAGAGGGGCCGGCCCAGTGGCGCACTGGATAAGT
>NW_007741928.1:5065-16431 GCF_000696425.1 Galeopterus variegatus
GAAAGTGTCCATAGTACCCAAAGCAATCTAAAGATTCAATGCAATTCTCATCAAAATACCAATGACATACTTCACAGAAATAGCAAAAACAATACCAACATTCATATGGAACAACAAAAGACCCCAAACAGCCAAAGCAATCCTGAGCAATAAATAAATAAATAAAGCCAGAGGCATAACACTACCTGACTTATAATATTACAAAGCTATAGTAACCAAAAAAACATGATACTGGCATAAAAGCAGACACTCAGACACATGGAACAGAACAGACAACGCAGAAATCAACCCACATACTTACAGCCAACTGATATTTGACAAGGGCCACAGGAGCATACATTGGGGAAAGAACTGTCTCTTCAATAAGTGGGAAAACTGTACATCCATCCATAGTAGAATGAAACTGGAACTGCACCTCTAACTATGTACCAAAATCAACTCAAAATGTGTTAGAGACTGAAACCATAAAACTACTCTAAGAAAATATAGGAGAAACACTTCAGGAAGTAGGACTGGGCAAAGACTTTATGAACAAGACCCCAAAAGCACAGGCAACAAAAGGAAAAGTAAACAAATGGGATTATATCAAACTAAAAAGCTTCTGCACAGCAAAAGAAACATTTAACAGAATGAAAAGACAATCTACAGAATGGCAGAAAATATTCACAAACTAGGCATCTGACAAGGGATTGATATCCAGAATCTACAAGGAACTCAAATAAATTTACACGAGAAAAACCAAATGGCCTAATTTAAAAATGGACAAAGGAGTTGAATAGTCATTTCTCAAAGAAAGATATAGAAATGGCCAACAGACACATGAAAAAAAATGCTCAACTCATTTAGTATCAAGGAAATGCAAATCAAAACCATGTTGAGATACCATCTCACACTGGTTAGACTGACCAGTACCAAAAAGACAGAGAATAACAAATGCTGGTGAGGAAGCAGAGAAACAGTAACCCTCCTACACTGTTGGCGCGACTGTAAATTACAGCAGCTGTTACAGAGGACAGTGTGGAGGTTCCTCAAACAACCACAGATAGAACTGCCATATGATCCAGAAATCCCTCTGCTAGATGTGTACCCAAAGGAGTGGAAATCATCATGTCGAAGGGATACCTGCACTCCCATGTTTATCACAGCTCTGTTTACAATAGCTAAGAGTTGGAACTAACCTAAATGTTCACTGACAAACAACTAGATAAGGAAAATGTGGTGTGTATACACACACACACACACACACACACACAATGAACTACTACCCTGCCACGAAAAGGAATAAAATTCTGTCATTCACAGCAACATAGATGAACTTAGAGAAAATTATGTTAAGTGAAATAATCCAGATACAGAAAAAGAAATACCTCATATTCTCACCCATAAGTGGGAGCAGAAAATAAAATAAAAGATAAAGAAAGATACAACAATCACAATAATTTCCTGAACTTTCAAAAGGAGAGAATGGAACTGAGGACACCAGAGGTGAGAGAGAGGGATGGGGAGGAGGAGTTGAGAGAAATTGGTAAAGGGCCACAAAAAATGTTCACATTGTATAATGATAAAACTTAAAAATTTTTTAAAAAATGTTTTTTTGGGGCTGGCCCGGTGGCGCACTGCATAGTGCGCCGCTTGGGAAGCGCGGCGGCGCTCCCGCCCGAGGGTTCGGATCCCACATACAGACCGGTTCCCGCTCACTGGCTGAGCGAGGCACGGGAGCAACACCGAGGGTTGCGATCCCGTTGCCGGTCCCTGGTCCGGTACAGGGGCAACACTGAGGGTTGCGATCTGTTGCCGGACACGGAAAAAGACAAAAAGACAAAAAAAAAAAATGTTTTTTTGGGCCGGCCCGGTGGTGCACTCGGTTGAGTGCGGCGCTTGGGAGCGCGGCGGCGCTCCTGCCGAAGGTTCAGATCCCATATAGAGACCAGTCTGCTCACTGGCTGAGCGCGGTGCGGGCGCGACACCGAGGGTTGCAATGATCCCATTACCGGTCACGAAAAAAGAAAAAGAAAAAAAAGAAAAAAAATGTTTTTAATTATATCTATATAAGATATGTGTATATATATATAAACTCTGGGATGGCCCCAGCCTGCTGGGTTAATCACGCCCTTCTCTGGGCTCCCACAGTCCACAGGCTCAGGTTCCTAATCCAACACTCACACACTGAGCAGACTTTACTGTGTACTGTCTGCTCCTGCACTCTGAGCCCTCAGAAGGCTGGGACTACGTCGGTACCTGTAACAGGATCTGGAAACCTTGGTGAATACAAGCTCCTATTAGAATCACCTGGTAAACGCCAAGCAGCCACACCGTCCAGTTTTGATCATGCCTCTCACTGGTTATGTCTTAATCTGGCATTTGGTCCTTCACAAACTTATGTCAATAGTGCCAAGCAGCTGGAAGACATTTACTAAACATTAATAAGCTATAATATATCCCGTGAACTCACTTTGCCTAATCCTACCCCACACCTTCCTGCATCGGAACTTCCCATTGCTTAGAACATCTTTCTTTCATTTTCCTCATCAACCCAAATCATTCACATCCCTCATGTTCTACACAAAGTTCCACCTCATTCATGGGACTCTCCCTGAACACTGGGGTGTCTCTCCTATCAACTTTAGTGAACTATTTCCTTGCTTCCATTTGGCATATAAGGAGGTACTGGTCTTTGACATCTCTTGGTGTGCCTCATAGGGTCAGCAAAGTGTTCCCAGACGTCCGAGGTGCCTCCCCACAGTCACTGAAAGCTCTTTGAGGACAAACCCTAGGATATTCTCTTCTGCCTCTCCACACCCAGCACCCAAAAGGTGCTGTGTATGTATCTGTGACCAATGATACTGCTGAATCCTGAATGAGTTAATGTCAAACAGACCCAGACCCTCTGTGACAGACTGGGCCAGTCTTCATTCTCAAGTGACACTTGTGCACAGGCACCTGTCCCAGCCTGGCCCTGTGGATTCCTAGGATATACTCTTCTGCCTCTCCACACCCAGCACCCAAAAGGTGGTGTGTATGCATCTGTGACCAATGATACTGCTGAATCCTGAATGAGTTCATGTCAAACAGACCCAGACCCTCTGTGACAGACTGGGCCAGTCTTCATTCTCAAGTGACACTTCTGTACAGGCACCTGTCCCAGCCTGGCCCTGTGGATATAGTGTTGAGAGGACTTCCCACCTCCGGGTTTGGGGTTGGGTCGTGAGTACTGATCCCACTTATTTCTCACACCCAGATATCCACCTGCTTGCTGGTGTGGGTGCCCTTTGACCAGACTCTGCTCCAAGGATTGGTTGTAGTATCACTGCACATTCTCAAGTTTAAGTGGAAAATCTTCATCCAACTTCTGAAGATCTTGGTTTCATCATCAAAGTTAACTTGGTTCCTCCATTAGCCAGTGAACACAAGACTCTGCCTTCACCTCCTCACTGTCACAGCAGATAAAGGGTTCGTCATCAAGGAAGCCAAAGGCAGCAAATGCAGGACTCCTGGACCTGCCTCAGACACAGCTGAGTAGAAACCCTGCAGAGAGCGCGAGCCTGAGGGAGTAGCCAGGGGATTCAGGGTAAGCTACAGTGCATGTTGAGTGAGGACCAGCTCCCAGTGTGTGTGTGTGTGTGTGTGTGTGTGTGTGTAACAGGAGAGACAGGGTACACAGCATTAGACAATGGGAACTAAGCTGCAGAACCCACTGGCACAAGGGTATTCAAATCCCACCCAGTTCACACCGAGAGAATTCAGAGAAACAAAAAAGAAATGTTGGCGCAAGGCCTCGATTAAAAAAAAATAAAATTTCCATGAAGTTGCTCTTGAACAGGGATTGAGAAGTGGAGGGACCTTCTCCTGCTCCTCTGCTATGATGTCGTAACATCTCATCTGTTAATGGTTCTCTCCCTTTCCCCACTATTTTCCCCTTCCCCCAGATCACCCATGGTGTCACTGTGGGAAATGCACTGGCCTCAGAGTCAAGAAGCTCCAACCCTGTCACCCTCTCTGTTTCCCAGGGGAGCCACTTCCCTACATGGGCTTTGGCTTCTTTATTTCTAGAACAAAGCCATTAGACTACATGGCCCTGGGTGTCCCAGCTCTAACATTCTGTAATTCTAGGGCTTCTGAAGTCACCGGGTGACTCCATGTGATGAGGTGGAGGATGCAGTTTGGGTGGAGGAAGAGACCCCAGATAGGAGAGACAGACTGCAGCTCTCTTTGTCCCAGCCCCCTTGTCTGGTTTCTATTCCTCAAACATGTCTCTTCCACCCCTGAACTTTTGATCCCTCATTGTCGCCTTGTGTGGAATATTCTACCCACCTACGGGCCACCTTTGGTCTTGCCCCTTCGAGTCTCTGCTGAAATGTTACTTCCTCAGGGAGGATTTGCCTCACTAGCCACCCTCCACCCCAGGTGAGGTTGGTTTCTCCTGCTTGTGCACGTCCATGGCCGAGGAACATCAAGTGGCTACGTGTTCAACATCTGCTGGCCAGCAAATTCAAAGAGAACAGCAAGAGCTCATTCTTACTGATTTTTTTTAATGCCTCTAACAGTGCTGTAGTAGGGTGTTCCAGAGAAATAAAACCTACAGAATGTGTGTATATGTAGAGAGAGAAATTTGTTTTAGGAGTTGGCTCATGTGATGTGGGTGTGCAAGTCCAAAATGTGCAGGGCAGGCCGGCAGGCTGGAGACCCAGGGAAGAGCTGATGTGGCAGCTTAAGTCCAAAGGTAGCCTGGACAAGCATCGTAGCTGGGTGCTACATTCTTCACTTTGAGATTGTATTAGTCGATTTTCTGTTATGCATAAAGCAATATCTGAAAGTGAGTAAGTTATAAAGAAACAAATTTATTTCTTACAGTTCTGAAGGCATGGGAGTCCAAGGTCAAGGGAGCGCATCTGGTGAGGGGCTTCTTGTAGGTGGGACCTCTCTGCAGAGTGTTGAGACGGTGCAGGCATCACATAGCGATAGGGCAAGAGCATGTTAACATGCGCACTTGATCTCTTTATAAAGCCTCCAGTCCACTCCCATGATAACCCATTAATCAGGATGGCTGGTTAGCTCATTTGGTCAGATCATGGTGCTGATGATAACCCATTAATCTATTAACCCATAAATCCCTGAATAAATTAATAAATTCATGAACACAGAGACCTCATTTTCCAATCACCTCTTAAAGTCCCCACTTTCAAATACCATAGTCAGATTTTCCACCATCTTAACACCATTCTAGTGGGGGTTAAGTTTGAACATGAACTTTGGAGGAGACAAACATTCAAACCATAGAAGAGATTTAGAAAAATTGTCAGTTTCCATTACCCTAATGTTGTCATAACTTTTAAATAGCATGTTTATTTGCTTTTCTTTGTTTTTAGTGTTGGTGTGTGTTATTCCTGTGGAAATAATAATTGTGCAGTGTTTTGATACCTATAAATTCAAAAATTTAGAATACTAAGAATAAGCTGTAAGAATGAAGTGACAAAAAAGTTTGAATACATTTGTAACATTGCTTCTAAATAACATAAACACGATCTTCTGGAATCGAGAGGGAACAAGAAAGTAGTGACGTTAATAATAATTCACAGTCTGAGGCA
This sequence comes from Galeopterus variegatus, assembly GCF_000696425.1. Taxonomy (NCBI): domain Eukaryota; kingdom Metazoa; phylum Chordata; class Mammalia; order Dermoptera; family Cynocephalidae; genus Galeopterus; species Galeopterus variegatus. The sequence goes on from NW_007741928.1 coordinate 10,651, forward strand.
ACTGATATTGTACAAAAATTATTATACCTGGGAATACCTTTACTATTGTGTAACATTCAGTTCACAAGAAACAATAATTTGCACTTCTAAAATTTAAAAAATCCCTAATAATTTTGACAAAACTCATAGATAGCTTATTATTCCTAGAAATGCAAATATTGAATGCATTTCATGCTCAAAAGTTGTGTGGAAAGTTGAAAGAGCTAACTAAGCACGTTCAACTTTTAGCGTAGTCAGTGGTTCTGCTGATTGTAAACCATAGAAAACCTATTAATCTAGGCAATAAGTCATTACCATTGAAGAACCAATTATTTTACAAAAATGTATTTAATTAGTTACTTATATACTAAATATAGGACTTGTAAGAAGTGTTTGTTGATTTGGAGAACTCAGTATATCGAACTTACTCATCTTTGCTGAAGAAAAATTGTTTCAATGTGAAATAGTTACATGGTGGAACAGTTGGAGCCACTGTACACCACAAAGAAAGTTCAGGGTCGCACCAAAAATTCAGAAAAATTTCTAGGTGTCCTAATTTGGAATATCATAGCAGAAGTCACATGACCTCCTCATGTTGACCCTTCCCCATGTCTGGACCCTGCTGACTTATCCACGTGGCCATCTCCATCTGGTGACAAGACTCGGAAAGTTGCGTAACTATAGAGCTTTTTTCTTTATCTTCTCGTGAAGACGAATCCTTCATTTGCTTTGGTGGCCACCACTAGCTCTGCTGTTGGGCTGCACATGTGGGAGTAGATTTCATGAAAATGTTAAGTTCCCCAAGCAGCTTAAAGTGAGGGAGATACAAGGGGGGAGACTTCCTGAGTGACTGACTTACTGAGGGGCTGACTCAGTAAGATTACAAGGCACTAGACAGAACTAGTTACTAAGGAATCATTTCCTTATTGCCTATGGGAGAAAAGAAACTTTAATCTTCAGGTAGAATAGTCTGGAAAGCTCCAATACAAGAAATGAAAGTGAGGGTGGAGGAGGATTCTCCTGAGAAAGGCAGACAGGGGAGTCCCATGGCAGAGCTCTCCTACAGTCCTTGCAGGTGTCCCCTCCCCCAGAATCTACTCGTCACCCTGCCGTCCCCACGCTGCCTGCAGGAGCTGAGGAAAACGGTCAGGGAGCAGTCACACAGGCTGGTGACGGAAGGACAGTGTGCCTGCTGCAGTGCTCCCAGGGTGCAGGCTTAACAGGGACTCAACACCAGTTACTCAGCAGAACCTTCAGCTAGAACTCTACGAAGGGAGGGGCACAGTGGAGCAGCGTCTATTCCAGCTCCTGAGGGGAGGCTTAACTTCAGAGTGGGCAAAACTCTTCTTTCTTTTTTTCTGGCGTTCTCCCCATATCCTACCCGCTAAACACTCCATGTTGCAGGACACAGAGGATCTCAGGTAAAACCCAGCCTTCCCCACCCTTTCTTCCTTCTCGCCGTGTGTTGTGTTCAGGATGAACTTTCTTGGCATTGACTTTTTTTGGGGGGGGCAAAGAGCAGACAGAACCCGCCTTGGACCTCAATCGCACATCTGCATGTAGTGCCTGAGGAACCAGGAGAGGAGCAGAGGAGAGGCCGTCCCCTGTTTGGGCCTGAGAAAGGAGACAGAATGATTTCCACTCATTTTTCCATTATTCAAATCCAAATTTCACTTCAGTTTTCCCTCCAACGCTCCAAAGCAACCACCACTACTCTTATTATACCATGTGGAGCTACTCAGTGGTGGCAAAAGTCTTCATGTTACCTGTGCTCAGTTAACAAACTTAACCCAAATGGTTCCTCATGTTAGTTCCCAAAGCCATCCTTGGTCACAATGAAAGAGAGAAAAAAGTACGATCACTGTAGTAGGTTATGAGATTGCAGGTGAGTTTTTTCCTATTCATTTAAAAAATTATTTTGCTTTGTTATGATGTAAATTTTTTAAAAGAAGGGGAAAAAGTTAACCTGGATTTCATAACGTAAAGAAAAGAGCAAGAGAAAAAAAGAACAAGCAAAAACTAAACAAGGATTTACATGTAATATTCAATATAATCCATTCATAACTCTGTTATTCCAGATGACAGTCAGATATTGTTATTCCAGCTTGAGTAACAGATGTTAGGAATGAGCTTTGTTAGTGTCCAGCCACGATTGCACAGCTAGCGGGTCCCAGGTCCTGACACCCGACCCAGTGCTCCGCCTACAAGCAGCGAGGAAGGGGCCTCAGAGATCGGGTGGTTGATGCCCTCACAATGTCGACATTCTCTACACAGTATCAAGAGAGAGTGATTGAATCTCTTTAGTGATGAAGAACTCCTCACCTACCAGGGAAACCCATTCTACTGTTAACGCTAATTTAATTACAAAATAAAACTCCCTGTTATGAGCCAAATTTTTTCCCCTCTAGGTTCTGCAGAAAGGAAAAAGTTGTGTCATCTACATAAAACAGAACAAGTATAATTCTTAACATAATAGTTCTCAAATATTTGAAATCTCTGTAGTCATAAGCCAACTATATTGTATCAAAATAAATGGCGGTTTTCTGTAGGAGGGTGGACCCAAATATCCTCGCTGGCTGTGTTAGTCCGTTTCTGTTGCTTATCACAGAATACTTGAACCTGGGTAATTTATAAAGAAAAGTGGTTTATTTGGCTCACAATTCTGGGACTGCTGCATCGAGTGCAGGCCTCAGGCTGCTTCTACTCAGAGCTGAAAATGTCAGGCCTCCAGAAGGTGCAGGATCGCATGGTGAGAGGAAGCAAGAGAGAGAGGATGGGGGAGGTGCCAGGATCCTCTGAACAACCAGCTCTAGCGGGAACTAATAGAACAAGATCTCACTCACTACTCCCACCCAGAGCATTAATCTATTCATGAGAGATCTGCCCCAGTGACCCAAACTGCTCCCAACATTGCCAAGTTGAGGATCGGATTCCAATATGAGCTTTGAGGAGACAACATATCCAAACTCTATCACCTGCCATTCGCAGAAACAAGAAGTCCACCCTAACTACTTTTTGGAAAACTGCATTAACTTATTAACTCAAATTATATTTATTTGGGGCCTGATATCTGCCAGGCACTGGGGATGCAGCAATGCCCAGGTCAAATGTGCTCCTGGTCTTTGGAGTATACAGTTCAGCTGGAAAGACAGGCAGGCATTTGGAGTGTGGAACAGGTCACCCCTCTGGTCTGGGAACTCCTTAGGACATCCTCTCTGAGAAGGTGACATTTCAACTGAGCCCTGAGGACAGTAGAAGTTGATAGGAAGCATTGTCTCCTATAGACGGAACAGCTGGGGAGACGTCCTGCATACTGGACGGTGTGACAGGTTCACAGGACTGACCAAGTCCAGGGAAGCAGGGATAGCTGCAGTGTGGCACTGAAGGTGCTGCCTCCACCTGGACTGCCTGGATCTGAGGACTTACTCCACCCCACTCAGTGTGACCCTGGACAAGGTCTTTACCAACCATATGCTTCACTCTCCTCACCTGTAAATGGGTGATATGTTAGGGATGTTGTAGGGCAGCTTGAGGTGACATGTGACATACTTAGAACATGCCTGGCTCATAGTTGATGCTCAACCACTGTTCTCTCATGGTCAGAGGGAAAGAAGGTAGGAGAGAGAGGGGAGGAGGGTGATTCAGCCCAGGCTTTGTAAGCCCTGCACAGCCTGGTGCTGTAAACAGAGAACCGAAGGTGAGTCCTCCATTCTGAGAAAGGCCACTCTGGTCACTGAGGGGATAAAGATACATGTGTGAGGACCAGTTATGAGGTGACTGCAGGGGCCCACCACCTGGGGTCTACATTCCCTCTCTCCATCCTAAACAAGTCCTCCTCCCTTCTCAATTCCTGTTCCCATTCCTGAACACACACCCCTCCTATCACACACAGAGTCACGGTGGTTAAGAAGGAATTGCTGAGCACACCTTGGACAGCAGTCATGGCAACTGGGCCCACTACTGGGAACCTCCTGGAAGAGGAGACCTGTAGCATCTGTCTGCACTACATGAGGGACCCTGTGAGCAGCTCCTGTTGCCACAGCTTCTGCTAGGCCTGCATCACCGAGTTCGGTATCACTTTCGTATCCCCCAAGGGAGCCATGTGCTGGTCATTCTGCAAGAAGCCATTTCAAGAGGGTACATCAGGCCCAACTAGATTCTGGCCAGTTGGGTCTCCAGCCTCATAACACTTGAGCTCACGAGTGAGAATCCAGCACAGTTTGGTTCTGTGAGCAGTGCAGAGAAAGCACCTTTTTCTATTGCCAGGAGAACAAGCAATTCCAGTAGAGTCCAAGTGTTCAAGAGTTCCAGTAGAGTCCCAGAGTTCCAGTCGACTTTACAAGTCTACCCATCAGGAAATTGCCTCAATGGGTTCATCTAATGGCAGGGCCATCTGAAGGCACAATTTTCTGCCTCTCTTCCACTACAAAGTAAACTCTTACTCCACTGTGACGAGTCCCCCATTTCTTCTTCCAGAGGCCATGTCACTTGGCTTAGAGACACACCAAGGGACATCTCAGAGCAGTTTAAGCACCAGGAGAGAACATCCAGGACAGCCCATGGTGAAACCTGCTGTGGCAGATGAAGTGCGTGAATATATACAATGAGGCGGTGTCTTTCCTTCCCACCCTAAGTAAAGGGCACTGGGAAGCCCTTCAGCACCTTCCTACTCCCCGCTTTGCGGAAAGTTTCCTGACACTTGGACTCTCCACAGGCACAGGAGAGAGAATAGTGTCAGAGTCTAATGGAAAAGAACTAATAGCTCTTGTGCAAAAAGGGGTCTTCTGTGTTTTCTGTCAATTTTGATTATCTAATTTGTTTTTTTAACTTCTGTGAGATTAGAGAATAGAAAAGTTGTCATATCACTGAAATTCAGTCAACACATGATATTTTCTCCAATGTTTTCCAACCACAAGATGTGGGAATCCAACCTGGTAGAGGAACAAAGATACCAGGGCAATCAGGTATAGGCACATGTCTCAGTATAATACACTAAGGTCACACAGCCTGTAGACTGTTTAGTCAGGACCCAGCCTAGTCTGGCTTCTATGCGCTTTTGGAGTCTGTGCTGTCCCCACTCCCCCGTGCTGCCTCTCCAACCCTGCAGCCCAGTGCCCTGGAGACAGGGTCAGGCCAGGATCAGAGCAGGCACTAGCACCACTAGGCACCAGTGAGATGGGAAATTCAGGTAGAGGCGGCCCCAGTCTATGTTCGTCCCACTGCTCTCTCCCTCCCAGAGGCACCATCATGGCCACTGGCATTTGTTGGGTGATAGAAGTCATAGAGAGGAGGGAGGTAAAGGACAGAGATGAGAGCCATCTCTATCTGGGCATAAGATATGGAGCCACAGCCTAATGTCCATGTCCCAGACAGCCATTATATAATTCCTGGTACTGGGCCCTATATTCTACTCTCGGGGCTGATGAAAGAGGGTGGACAAAGTGCTGCTTCAAAGGAAACTAGGCTAAAAGGAGAAATGGGAAAGGGAAATTTGTAGAAAGATGTTTGTAACATGATGGGGCCATGTCAAGATAATTCAAGAGGGAAAATGAGTCACAGTAGCTCCTTCCCTGAGCCTGTGGCATAACACTGATCAGTGCCCCAGCACAGGGGCTGGGCCTGACCCCAACCACAGCAGCCCATCTGTCTCTACCCTTTGGGGGCAGACTGGGGGCAGTGGTCACATTACTGCAGCCACATGACTCAAGATTGGAATCGGCTACTGCCCCATTGAATAATGTGTGCCCAACACACCTGATAGCTTCCTTCTCTGTTTAGTCCTAAGAAAATAATACTAAATAA
>NW_007741928.1:18087-20319 GCF_000696425.1 Galeopterus variegatus
AGTCAATATTTGTGAATGAAACCATAAAAGATTTTCAAAGGTCTGTGTTCAGGGAGCAGCTATGCTTAAAATTGCATAGTCAGAAAAGTTTGTAATTCTCTGGTGGAGTAACAAATAATTCAAACTTAAGACTTTTTAAAATTTTTCTGCTTTTTTTATAGTCCATGGCCATCAACTAGGAGAGAGACCAAAGGACACCTGTGCTTTTTGTGAACTGCAGGTCGAGGCATCCACATTAGTCAGCAGTGGCTTCTGCAGCAGCAGCCACAGAACCTGAGTAACGGAAATTAAATGGTCGAGACATATAGAAAGTCCCCGTTCCTCATGAGGGGAATGAAGGAAGGAGGAAAAGTGAGGTCAACCCTCACTTTTATCATATTAGAGCTGGTCATATTAGAGCAGCTCTGCAATCTGAGGGAGCCACTGACCAGACGCTCACCTCACCTTCTGAGACTCAGCTTCTCTCCTGTAAAGAAGTCACACTTTCCCTCTGTCCATCTCAGAGTTACCTTGAGATTTTAAATGTCTTCTTTGTATATTGTAAGATACTATGTAAATTCAAGTTGTTTTTAACAGTAATCATTACTAATAATAAAGATCTGTCCCATCTCGGGGAGGAAGAAACTGAGGACCAGATTGCTGAAGTGATTTGCTCCAAGTCTACCCAGCCGTAGTTTGTTGGTCTCCTATTTCCAGTGCTGTTCAGCTCCAGCCAAAGGATTCCCAACCCTTTTCTGGACTTAAGAGAGCAAAAATGCACTGAACAAATATGTTCCCAACCTTCCCCTAATTCTCCATGAAGTAGACTTAGGGGAAGTTAAGACCTCCTCACCTCCAATATGATCGGTACCCGAGGACAAGAGGAACTGCTCCAGCTTGCATGTCCTCAGATTCTCACTGTGGAGCACTCTTCGCATCTCAAACCTCCCCTAGTCCTGCTATTGGGAGCTCTAAGCATTGATTTTCTATGTGCGTAAACTAACAAATAAGAAAAGAGACACAATACATGAGGGTGATAAAATATTGGGAAGGGAAACCATCAAAGGCTGTAGAGTTTACATTCTTGCAATTCATCAAGAAAAGAATATGTACTGCCAGACATTCCCCAGAAGGTAGACACATCATTTTTAAAAGTTCCTCTCAATGTGGGGATCTGTAATTCTTTCAGAATATCCATATTGCCTCATTACTGTTCCCTTTTGTTTTAACTTAGAAAATAAGTTGGATTTAAGTGTTCTCCTGTGAGCATTGAAAAGATAAACCTTTGCCTTTTTCTGTATACAAAAAGTTTGTCTTGGTGTTTAAAAGACTCCTCTGAGGATAAACAATATACCTAATGGTCCAGCTTAGAGCTAATCCTGTTCCTTCTGTCTACAGTACCTTCCACGTGTGGTGCAAAAGACTCTGATGCACCCCCAGCTCCCAAGAGCTCAGTACATTACAGTGCAGTGACCACTTGTCTATGTCCCTGTCTCCCTGTCCAAATTCTCTAAACTAATCCAGGGTAAAGACAAGGCCCTTTTCATCACAGAATCGCAATCAACAAATACATGGTGGTGTGCAGTGATGACCACTGAGTGAAAGAATCAAGTGTCCTGTTTGAGACACCAATGAACACCCTAGTCTCTGCAGTGGACTCAGCTCAGTAAATACATGTTCTACAGTGTTCTACAGTCTCTCAGTGTCCAATAGGATATTTGTTCCTCCACAGGGAGCACAACAAGAGGTCATTTACAACACCCTGCAGGATACTGATTCGCATGGTGTGGATTAGTAAAGTGTATTTGCTGGGTGTGAGCAGCACAATCCTTCAGAGAATCTGCACTGTTCAGAACATAAAGCTTGTTGGGTGACTCCAACACCCTGTGCTGATGAGCTGGCCTGACGTCTTCTCATGGCTCAGTCTTCACTCAGTATTTCAATATGTACACATCTCTTCCTGGGCACCCAGACAATGGGCTGGACGAGTGTCTCTTCTAATGCCCAGTCACCGAGCATTCCCTCCAAGAAAAGGGTCTGAAAATTCCCACCTAATGGGCCGGCCCGGTGGCACACTTGGTAGAGCGCAGCGCTTGGGAGCGCAGCGGCGCTCCCGCCAAGGGTTCGGATCCCGTATAGAGACCAGTCCGCTCACTGGCTGAGCGCGGTACAGGCACGACACCGAGGGTTGCGAAAAAAAGACAAAAAGGAAAAAAAAAAAAAAAAAAAAAAAATTCCCCCCTAAAATGACCC
>NW_007741928.1:22281-23485 GCF_000696425.1 Galeopterus variegatus
AGGGCCTGGGCCACACTACCTGGGATCCTGCTGCTCTGTGTTCCTGCAGTTCCTGCAGAAGTCACACAGGGACCCTTCACTATTACATGTTCTCTGAATGGGTAATAGAGCCTGGGAATTCTGGTCTTCTAAAAAGATGTCAGAAAGTATCATTGGTGCCTCCAATTCTGGAGTTCTCCTGCACTGGCGCTGCTGTGGAGGCACCTTTGATTGAAACAGTGGATGACGTCGTCCAGCCACCTCTGCAGAGAATCTGTGTGGCAGTGCTCAGTACTTCACAGAGACCATTCTGTAGCTAAAGACTGGAACAGTGTGACTTGGAATTTTTGGGAGTGGTGCTGCAGATGTTAGGGAAATGCTATCAGAGAATGTGCATTTGGGTTCCTATCCAGGGAACACCAGAGGGAAAGTTGTGGGAAACACTATTCTTGATCCCACCATGTCCCCAGCTTGGACTTAGCAAAACTCCAGCTTCTTTGTGTCCCTTGGAGCCCTCTTCCCTTTCCTGGACCCCTTCTCCCAGCCCTGCCTGGAGTCACACCCAGCCTGCAATGCACTGCCCCATCACCAGCCTTCTTCTGATAGGAGAGGAGATGCTGAAAGCCGGAGCAGTTTCTCCTGGAGCCTGACCATGGCTGGGTTGGGGCTCAAGCCCGGGACCAGGTCAGTTGTGCCCCAGCGAGCTCCCCTGCAGACAGCTGGAGTGCGCACCCCAGTCCTGCAATCCAGACACCACCTTCTCTTCTTCCCCAGAGTTGGGGCTTGTAAATGCAAGATCTCAGGAAAGAATGAGTGTGTGTGTGTGTGTGTGTGTGTGCATGTGTGTGTGTGTGCCAGTGTATTGAGGGATGGGTTTGGGGTGGACTCAGGGTATCTTCCAGAGACAATTCCTTATTTTGTTGTGGAGGAATCATTGGGACCTCAGAGGTCATAGATGGGTGTCCTGGGCCCAGAGTGCCTTGGTTGTGGCCTTCCTGCTTCCATCCAAGCCCGTGTATGGTGTGATGACAGAGAAACCCCAGACACCCAGGCCCAGCTGGTGCCCACAGCCTTTGGCCGCTGTGTTAGGCTGGCTGCAGAGTGGATGGGTGCCCTCTGTCCAAAGCAACGGCCCAGGTGTTAATGTGCTATTCGTGACTCTCTGGTGTCCATCTCTAACTCTACCGTGTGACTGCTGGGATTGGTCAATGGAATGGTGGTGGCT
>NW_007741929.1:0-13200 GCF_000696425.1 Galeopterus variegatus
TGCAGGTATCCCTTTGACCTGATGTTTTCCAATCCTCTGGATATATCCCCAGGAGTGGGATGGCTGTATTATAGAAGTTGTATCTGTAGTTGTTTAAGGAACCTCCATACTGTTCTCCATAATGGCTGTTCTAATTTACAGTCCCACCAACAGTGCAGGAGGGTTCCTCTTTCTTCGTATCCTCACCAGCATTTGTTATTCTCTGTCTTTTTGATAATAGCCAGTCTGATTGGGGGGAGGTGATATTTCAAAGTGGTTTTGATTTGCATTTCCCTGATGATTACTGATGTTGAGGATTTTTTCATATATCTGTCTTTCTTTGAGAAATGTGTATTCAACTCCTTTGCCTATGTTTTAATTGTCCCCCATAATTGGCCACAAATCTTTTATCAGGTCTTACCAAGGATGCTGAGGAAACATTCCTAGCATAAGATTCTCATCATGTTTTTCTATTCTTTTCATACTTTTAACCAAAAAGTGTCTTACCTCTGATCTGTGGGCCTGAAGAACAACGTCACCACAGGCACCAATCTGTGTCACAACAAATGGTTGAAGTAATGAAGCAAACTCACAGGCATTATAGATCTTTCAAATTTCACACTTTCTTAATGATTCAAAGAGTATAAAGCAAAAATTCAGTGTCAGGTGCAGCAGTCCTCTTTGAGCCAATGCAAAATAGTCTAAAATAGCTTACAAGTTCTCCCTTTTCTGACCTGGGACTCGTTCTGCTTTTTGTAAGACAGAGAAGAGCCTGCAAAGTCTGTGGTGCATCAGTGCAGGTGAAGCCATTCAGATTTGATGCTTGTTTTTTATGTGGTTAGTCACACAGGGATAAGGAGATTTTGTAACCAGCTTCCATTGGTAAATTTATGTTTATTGTGCAGAGTTCTATACTACACTTTCATAAACTCCAGGCTTAGTTAAAATCAACAAAGCTTATACCAGATATGTGTTGATAAAAGTAATTTTTAGATTGAAAAGTCTCTGGTCAGTAATTTATCTCCTAGCAAAATGCGGCAAAAATTCAGTGTGAGGTGCAGCAGTCCTCTTTGAGCCAATGCAAAATAGTCAAAAATAGCTTTCAAGTTCTCCCTTTTCTGACCTGGGACTCGTTCTGCTTTTTGTAAGACAGAGAAGAGCCTGCAAAGTCTGTGGTGCATCAGTGCAGGTGAAGCCATTCAGATTTGATGCTTGTTTTTTATGTGGTTAGTCACACAGGGATAAGGAGATTTTGTAACCAGCTTCCATTGGTAAATTTATGTTTATTGTGCAGAGTTCTATACTACACTTTCATAAACTCCAGGCTTAGTTAAAATCAACAAAGCTTATACCAGATATGTGTTGATAAAAGTAATTTTTAGATTGAAAAGTCTCTGGTCAGTAATTTATCTCCTAGCAAAATGCTGCTACCATATTCACAAAACTACTCATATCTGCTCTATGTCAGCATTCCTTAGTGATCCAAGGAGAAGGTGGGTGAATTACAGTCCTACTGATTTACAGAGTGTAAATTACAGTCTGTATTGAATTACAGACTGCTAACTCTTCTGTTTTAGGACATGTACCATAGTTAGTATTACAATAGCTACTTTATATGATATGTTTATGTTCCATTTGGCAGATAATTTCCAACAGGTTTCCAGATTAGTTATACCAACTGACATTAGCCCCAGGGCAGATTATGAGATTTCCTATTTTTTCATATGCTCGGCAGCAAAAATATATTGCCATTCTTGGTAATGTTACCATTCTGATGCTGTGTGCTTAGAAGTTTGTTTGTCCTCCAACTGACATTAGCCCCAGGGCAGATTATGAGATTTCCTATTTTTTCATATGCTCGGCAGCAAAAACATATTGCCATTCTTGGTAATGTTACCATTCTGATGCTGTGTGCTTAGAAGTTTGTTTGTCCTTTTGTTATTCTCTTTTCCACCCTTTTTTGAACTACTTGCTTAACTCTATTACTTATTTTTCCTTTAGAATATATATACAATTTATTGATGTGAAATATTTCATTTTATATTATTGATAAAAGCTCTTTTCCATTATATCTGAGGAAAATATCTTAAGATAATCCATGGCTTGTTCTGTTATTTTCAATAATGTCCATTGATTTTTTCCCCCAGAAATCCCTGATTTTAATGTACTGTGATTTATCAGTAATTTTCCTTACAGTTTTTTAATCCCTGTTTTAAAAAGATTTGCCTGTCCTAGGATAAAGACAATACTCTCCTAAGTGACCTTCTGCAAACGTTGTCATTTAAAAAATAAATATTTAGATCTGTCTTTTCCATGTTACTGATTTGTGTATATGGTGTGAGGTAAGAGTCAGGGTTAGATTATTTGACTTATTAAACATACTCTCTTTCCTCTTCTGCTCCAAAATGTCACACATGCCATTAACAAATGTCCACTGGGTGGATCTGTTCCTGGAATGTTATGGATCTATTGGTCTATTTGCTACCCATGGTCCAATATGACACTGATTTGATTAATGTCACTTTGTAATACATCTTGGTATTAAGGTGTATAGTTACCTGAGCATCGTTTTTCTCCAACATAGATTTGCGTATATTTGATTCTTTGCATTTTCTTATGATTTTAGAATCAGCTTCTTATTTTACACACACACACGTACATACACACACACTGACACACACGTAGTTGGCTTTTCATTAGTATTTAATTGAAAATATAAATTGATAGGAAAGAACTGATATCTTTATAATACTGATCTTCTGATTTATGAAAGTGGTATATTAGTCCCTCTTATCTGCAAGGGATATGTTCCAAGACCCTCAGTGAATGCCTGAAACTGCAGATAGTACTGAATCCTATATGTACTATGTTTTTTCTTATGCATACTATGATGGTTAATTTCAGAAGTCAGCTGGACTACATTAATACCTAGATACCCAGTAAAGCATTATTTTGGGGCATGTCTGTGAGGGTGTTTCCAGAAGAGATTAGCACATAAGAATGAGTAGACTGGTGGAAAAGACCCACCCTCAATATGGGAGGGCACCATCCAATCTGCTGGGGACCTGGAGAGAATAAAAATGGAGGAAAAGCCAAACCTCTCACTGTATCTGCTGGAGCTGGGATACACTCCTTCTCCTGTCCATATAATATAGGAGGTTCTCAGTTTCTCTGGGTTCAGGTATCTAGACACCCCTCTGGGTTTCCAGCCACTCCCCAAGGTCTCAGAGCCCCTCATTTGGCCTTTCCCCTGGAGGAAAGTTACTGTTACCAGTTAGACCTATTTTCAGCAGCAACCAGGGAAAACAAGACCAGGAGGGGCTGGCTTATGCAAATCCAGTGGCTGGGCATGCTCAATAGAGAGTAGAATATTCTTGAATATGCTTGGGCATGTGATAGTATGTGACCAATGAACAAGCTCCAAGAAGAGACCAACCGAGAATGTGTAAGACTAAATGTTACATAACCGGAGCCACCCCCTTAACTGAATATTCATTAGATACAGAAACTATAAAAGCAGAATCCCAGCTAAAGGTGGGGTGGTTGCTCACTTTCCTAGAAGCAACCCATAATTTGCTGGCTGAGTTGTGTGAACTTTGTATCAAACTTACTTTCAGCAAGCAGCTGCTCATTCTCTTGAGCCAGCCTGCACTTTGTACTGAACTTTAAATGTGTTTTTCTTGCTTTTGTGTTCTCCAAGAAGAGACCAACCGAGAATGTGTAAGACTAAATGTTACATAACCGGAGCCACCCCCTTAACTGAATATGGGGGGGATACAGAAACTATAAAAGCAGAATCCCAGCTAAAGGTGGGGTGGTTGCTCACTTTCCTAGAAGCAACCCATAATTTGCTGGCTGAGTTGTGTGAACTTTGTATCAAACTTACTTTCAGCAAGCAGCTGCTCATTCTCTTGAGCCAGCCTGCACTTTGTACTGAACTTTAAATGTGTTTTTCTTGCTTTTGTGTTAGACTTGATGTCTGTACTGAATTTACTTTTGTGTTAGACTTGGTGTGGGCCTGCTCAGTCTCTGGAGCTACGCTGCACTCTCTCTGTGGAATGTGTATTTCTTAACTGTTATTTTAAATTTCTTCTGTCTTGAATTCTTTCCTGTGGCAGAGTCAAGAACCTGGTAAGAGGACAGGGTGGGTTGAGGTCGACTATCAGGCTCCCTGGACCCTACCTCCGACATCACATGGCATCAGACCTGGAGACTCTTCAGCCTTTGTGTTCCAGGACTTACACCAGTGGCACCCCTGGCTCTCAGTCAGGCCTTTGGTCTCTCACTGAGAATCGCATCATAGCTTCCCTGGTCCTGAGGCTTCCAGACTTGGACTGAGCCACGCTACTGACATCCGGTTTGCAGATGGCCTGTCATGGTACTTCGCAACCTTCACAATTTTGTGAACCAATTGCCTTAATAAATCTCCTCTCATATATTCATGTACATATCCTATTGGTTCTGTCTCTCTGGAGAACCCTGACTAATACACATACTCCTACCTATGTACAATAAGATTAATTTATCAAGTTAGGTACAGTAAGAGATTAATGACAATGCTGATAATAAAATAAAGCAATTATAAAAATACACTGTAATAAAAGTTACATGGCTGTGGTCTGTCTCTCTCAAAATATCCTATCATATGGTACTCACCTATTTCTGGACCGTGGTTGACTGTGGGTAACTGAAGCCACAGAAAGTGAAATCATGGATTAGAGTGGACTAGTGTGTACCCTTCATTTTATTTAGAGTTTCAAATACAGTAATAATGTTTGTAATTATGTATAATAATATATTCAATATACCAAAAATAAATTAGTATTTATATAATATATAAATATTTAACATTTAATATAATTTGTATAATTTGTGTGATATAGAATAATACTTTTATAAAATGAAATTATGTAATAATGTATAAAATATAATAATAATGTTATATATTTTTCTGTGAAGGGATCTTTTCTTTCAAGTTATTCCTAAGAATGTGACTTTCTTGATGCAATTGTAAATGACAGCATATAAATTTTGTTTTGTAAATTGCTGATATCTAATAACATTGGTGTATCTAATGACACTGCTAGTTTTATATATTGATTCTCATTTTTTATAGTTTATCCATAAATATTTAAGGAGGTTTATCCATAAATAGTTCATCCATAAATATTTGAGGAGGTTTATCCATAAATAATTTATCCATAAATATTTGAGGAGGTTGCTTCATGTTGTTTGACTATGGTTATAATAACATTTTAATTTCCTTATTTAAAATTCCTATAAACCTTGTTTCAGTTTCTCGTCTTACAGCACTGACTAGGACCTCCAGTGAAATGTTTAAATTAGATGGCTATAAAAAGCATTCTTTTCTCATTCCTAATTTCAAGAAGCAAGCTATTCATATTTTACCATTAAGTCATATTAATATACAAAGTATATTTATGTATTTATTGTAGTTAGTCTTGTGGCAGGCAGATTTCCGAGATGACCTACCCCTGGTGTACGCACCTGTGTAACCCCTTCCCCAAGAGTGTGGGCAACACCTGTGAATATGATGGATGTTCTCTTTTCCTCATGTCCACACACATGCACCTGACTTTAGTCATTTCTGTTACTGTCTCTATCTGATTCCAATCCCACAACTCAAGGCTCACTTCAGCCTTCCCTCTTGCATATATGTAACTTCTTTCTCCGACAGTAAAAAACCTGTCCTTCATCATCAACAATATATTTACTTATTGGTTCAATACAAGCATGCACATAAAGTAGTTTCATAATTACCAACCTATATCTTTTTAAACGATAAATTTACTGATTAGAGTACAATATTTCTATACAGTTGTTTTTGTCTTTAGAATCAGAGTATCCAAACCAAAATCCTGTTTTGCATAGTTACTTAAGTTAGTTTCTTTTCTCCCACACTTTCAGTCTAGTCTATTCACTTGTAATAAAGTTAGGTTTATTAATTTGTAATAAAGTTAGGGTAATTTTATTACTGTTTTCCCTAGTTTTATTTATCAGTATGATCCCTCATGACTTGAGTTCTGTTTTGAAACATAATTGAGGGTCAAGTACCAAAATCGGAGTGAGTTATTTTTGGAGCTACACTGTCTAATGAACCATCAAATGTAAGCAGCATTTGCAAGCACAGCATAAATGAGTTCAAAACCAAAGATTTATCTGAAAGAAAGAACGTTACATTTAAGAGTAAACAAAGTAGATGTTCAATATTTCATATCTAAACATGGGCATTGTAACAGTTCCTTACACACAACATTTTTCTGTAAAGCAGTTGTTAAGCATGTGCAATTGCCCGAACATTAGTGAAAAGCTGCATGAGAGATGCTAGTTTGGAAAAGCCAGGTGTTTCTGCACATTCAGGGCACCCTCTTGAACGCACAGATGCTGCTAACATGGCAGTTCTCTTGGAACATGTTATTTGAACATGATGGTGAAATGAAGGAAAATTCTTTTTTCCCCCAGCTTTGTTTCTGAAAAACACAATCAACTCTGAATTACATAAAATGACAAAAAATTACACTGTCATCAGATGTGGTTTGGAGTTTAAGTATTCTGTAGACATATGCTCAGATAACTTGGATATATTGACAAGAAAAGATTGTGGATAGCCAACCAGATTACAGACCTTGTGGCAAAATATAAATCAGTATAGGAATCCATTGAGAAAGTCTTGCCTCCCACCCCAAAGTGAGCTGATCTAAAGAATGTGCATAACATCATGGTAAAATTTGCAAATTTTATAAGGTCTAATGCTTTGAATTTTAGATTAATCTTATCATCATTTGATAATATAGAAACTGATTTAAACAACTATTATTGAATGCTGAGGCATCACAGTTATCGATGGGTAAGACTACTGTCATCAGATGTGGTTTGGAGTTTAAGTATTCTGTAAACATATGCTCAGATAACTTGGATATATTGACAAGAAAAGATTGTGGATAGCCAACCAGATTACAGATCTTGTGGCAAAATATAAATCAGTATAGGAATCCATTGAGAAAGTCTTGCCTCCCACCCCAAAGTGAGCTGATCTAAAGAATGTGCATAACATCATGATAAAATTTGCAAATTTTATAAGGTCTAATGCTTTGAATTTTAGATTAATCTTATCATCATTTGATAATACAGAAACTGATTTAAACAACTATTATTGAATGCTGAGGCATCACAGTTATCGATGGGTAAGACTCTGTCGAGAATGTTTGAACTACAGAATGGCCTATCAGTGTTCCTGTAAGATTCAAAACAAGTTTGAAGAACTAGATTGGACAGAAAGATAGTGTCTGTTATCTTTTGCATTTTTAGTGATCTGAATATATCCATTCCAGCAAGGAATTAAATATGTTCTACAACGATAGCTAAGAGCAAAGAGCAAAATTTATAACATCTTAAGAATAAAATTTCTATAGATTGTTATGACATGTTCTGTACTTTAACAAAATTTTAACCAACAATGATCTTCAAATCTTGATGTTAAATATCTACAGAAAATTGTCAATAAACACTGAGAATTTGATAGACTATTCTGAACATTATTTTCCATCAAAAGAAGGTCCACAGACAGAAAATTCATGAAGAACCCATTTCTTTCATTGAAAGAGCATTTAAATTTAAGTATAATTTGCATTTCCCTGATGATTAGTGATGTTAAGCATTTTTTCATGTACCTGTTGTCCATTTGTATGTCTTCCTTTGAGAAATGTCTATTCAGCTCCTTTGTTAATTTTTTAATTGTATTATTTGTTTTTTTGCTGTGAAGTTGTTTGAGTTCCTTTCATATTCTGGATCTTAATCCCTTGTCAGATGTATAGTTAGCAAACATTTTCTCCCACTCTGTAGGTTGTCTTTTCACTTTGCTGTTTGTTTCCTGTGCTGTGCAGTAACTTTTTAGTTTGATATAATCCCATTTGTTTATTTTTTCTTTTGTTGTTTGCACTTTTGGGTTCTTATTCATAAAGTCTGTCCAGTCCTATATCCTGAAATGTTTTGCCTATGTTTTCTTCTAGGAGTTTTATAGTATCAGGTTTTATTCTTAAGGCTGTAATCCATTTCAAATTGATTTTGCTATGTAGTGAGAGGTATGGATCCAGCTTCATAATTCTACATGTGAATATCCAGTTTTCCCACCACTATTTACTGAAGAAGCTGTATGTTCTTGGTACCTTTGTGAAAGATCAGTTGGATGTAAGTACCTGGGTCGATTTATAGGTTCTCTATTCTGTTCCATTGGTCTGTGTGTCTGTTTTTTTGCCAGTACCATGTTGTTTTAGTTACTATAGCCACGGATGAGCTTCAAGAAAATTATGTTAGTGAAATAAGCCAGGCATGAAAAGATTAATAGCACTAGAGGAAGTCTCACTCATAAGTGGGAGCTAAAAAGTAAACGAAGAAATAAACAAACAATGAAAGAAACAACCACAATAATATGTTGAACTTTCAGAAGGAGAGAACAGAACTATGGTTACTGGAGGTGGGAAAGGGAAAGGGGGACAGGGGTGAGGGAGAAATTGGGTAAAGGACACAAAGAATAACTGTATTTTATAATGATGAATATGCTAATAATCCTGATTTGATCATCACATGTTGTACACAAATACCGATAGTCAACTCTATGCCCCACAAATATGTATAATTAATTATGTTTCAATAAAAAAGGTTCACAGAAATATTTTTGTTATCTTTAATTCTGTTTTCCCATAATCTTTTTGAAGTACCCTCATATGTCTGTTTTTGTCTATGTATTGGAGTTGAAGTTGTATGGAAAGTATTTAAATAATTATGCTAAATAAAAAATTATTTTAATGAACTGTTATGTGAGGATGTATAGAGAGTTTTGTATAGAGCTTCCTTGAAACAAAATACCTGAGATTTGACACCTTAGTCAAGAATTAAATGGTAACGACAGCTGTGACATACTTATCTTCCAGTGATGTTAACACATCGATGCGGAAGAAACCGATATGAGAAGCAAACTGTTCAGTTTTGCCAGCAAGCATTGACTTATACAGTGTAAACTCCATAATACGCAGCCTTCCTAAATTTTTCAAAAATGTTGTAATTATAATTTAAACCTTTATATTGTTGAGGCTTACAGAATGATACCCCAAATATAGCACTTTGACATGCCAAACTAAAGATGAAGCCTTAAGTTCTCTCTGACCTTCCCTTCCCCCATCTGTCAATCCTTGGGTGAGACTGTTCTCCAAAGTCCCCACATCTACCTAGAAACTGGACTCCCAAAGAGGAACACAATCGCCTTCTATACCATCACTGAAATTTCATTAACCAGAGAAGATTAAAACTCATTTCACAGAGAAAGAGACTAAAAATTAAACACCACACCTTGAGCCCAGATCAACTTTGTCTCAAACTATTGCTTATTCTCCAGTCCCATTCAATTCCCAAAGAGAATCATTTACTAAACATTCTGTGAGCACTGGACTCAGTTATTCCCCTTAAAAATTATTTATCACCCCTCAAAATTACCATTTCCCCTTCCTCTATAAAGAAGGACATATAAGCATCTGGATCTCATTGGATTGTAGGGTAATCATTCTCCTGTGATTCACTCATGCTTATGCAAATTACATTAATTTGTATGCCTTCTTCTCCTATTCATTTGCCTATTGTCATCTCATTTTCAGCAAACCTTCAGAGGGCAAAGGGGAAGCTTTCTGTTGGCCCCTACAATATGAATACTCATAATGTTCAGCTTCCATTTGACTATCTAATTGTCTACTACTTGAAGGGACCAGCATGCAAAATCTATTTCTTTTTTTCCCCTCTGTAGCTATTCGTTTAGAGTCAAGTAAATGACTGCAGACATAGGGCAAGGTACCATCTCCTCTCTTCGAGTTTGGGCACACCTTTGAAGTCTAGGTCTTGAAAAATTCTTGGACATGCATTCACTGAATTGGTGTTGATTTTGAAAACCAGCCTTCCTTATGCTATACTCAGGATAAAATTAGATGACACTCTTAAATTTACAAGTGGGATTGTGGGCAGGACATTTTCACCATCTTCCAAATCATCACACATACTATGATTTTCCTGCCTCTGATTTTCTAGTTGTACTTGTGACAGGGAGCTTGCTCCTACTGAGATTTGCAGAAGTAAATCTTATTTCTGCCCAATTTTATTTCTGATTTCATAATCTCTTCTGGAATTTGGTCTCAGTCTATTTATGGTGACATTTCTATGTCAATGCTGTTCTTGATGTTTTTATTTCTTGCAAGAAAAGGTTGAAATATAACAGTATCAACCCTGAATTCTAAAGTCTCCTTTCCTTTTTGCTTCCTAACAAGTGCCATTTTTGCTTGGAGCTGCATTGCCCCCTTGCTAAACACTTTAATTTCTCCTTCAGGATTTGCTTTTATTATTCCAATCTTGGTGTTTGTTATTTTTTTTATATACGTACATGTACATGTGGAGTACAATGTTAATTTTCAATAATTGTGTACACTGTGTGGTGGTTAGATCACTATAGTTAGCTTATCCTGACCATCATGACTACTCACAGTGCTGACTATGCTATTTTTCAACACAATGCAGAGGGAAGGTTTAAAGAGATGCTAACCTAAGGCATCTGAAGGGCTCCACCAGCATCCCCTGGCCAGGACAGTGTCAGGGTAGCAACAGTGGGATCTCATCAGA
The DNA here is from genome assembly GCF_000696425.1 of Galeopterus variegatus. Lineage (NCBI taxonomy): Eukaryota > Metazoa > Chordata > Mammalia > Dermoptera > Cynocephalidae > Galeopterus > Galeopterus variegatus. Next base: position 10,657 of record NW_007741929.1, read on the forward strand.
CATGGTTATGAGAAGATCCTGACCATCCAGCTTTTCCTGGCACAGCTCTGTCCCATAACAATACCATTCTAGGACTTGTCTAGTGGCAAAATCTCATGAGTGGCATAGATAGATTTGTTGCTTTATTCTGTTACAAAACCAATGCAGAAGTACATTTTGTTAAGTTTGGTGCTAACACTACTGAGCTCCTATACCTGTGCCAACAGAACTATCTTTGTTTTTAATAAGGAAAAAGGAATGGCACCAAACCATATCAGGCGTTGGAAGGAAAGGGGTTGTAGAGAATTCCAGACTGTGAGAAGTAAATGATCTGATCTAGACACAAAATGATCTGCTATCTCCCATACAAACCTCTCAGGCAGTGAAATGAACATGTAGTAGGAAAGATTTTCAGATCTGATCATGTTCTCACAATTAAGGGTATTTACAGCTCAGGGCACAGCATGTGGTCATGAGCCAGATAAAAGTACATCATTAAGTGTTCTGGTTAAAGTGGGCACTCACATGCTAGAATAATTTATGAATTTCATGAGAGAGCTAGTTATGGACAGACATCTTTTTGTGCTTCATTTTCTAATGTTTTGTTCTGTATTGTGAGACTGAAGGCTTTCTGTCTATCTGAGGCATTCTAGCAGAACAATTAGAGAACCACTTTGGCTTCCAGATATGGTGGGTGATGAAGACCAGACAGTAACAGTTGGTGTTTTCATCTGTAAGAGGGGAGACTTGTTTACACAGTACATACACTGACTAGTGAGCTGGGAATTTATCTGGGCATCTGTATTGCCCCAAATAAACCTGTGAATCAGTTTGATTTTACATGGAGTTAATAAGAAAAAGGCCATTTGCTTTCCCCTTCTTCAACTAGGTCTTTTGAGATAAACTTCACACTGACTAGTGAGCTGGGAATTTATCTGGGCATCTGTATTGCCCCAAATAAACCTGTGAATCAGTTTGATTTTACATGAAGTTAATAAGAAAAAGGCCATTTGCTTTCCCCTTCTTCAACTAGGTCTTTTGAGATAAACTTGGAAGCAGAATCCCCAAATTTTCGTTATTGTGTTCAAAGATTCATTTAAATTTCAGCTATATTAAAAAGACCTGTAGACAAAATTTGTATTTTCTTCTCTGTTGGTAGGGGCTTGCTCTGTAGGGGAGAGCAATTAACATGCCTATATTAGAAATTCTGGCTACCAAAACCAACATGAAGAGTCATCTCTCCTAGACTTCTCTGCCTAGCTCCCCCTGCATGGGGTCAGCCTCCAGTGGTCTTGGCAACGTGACAATTATTGGAACAACTAGGTAATGAGGTCATGAATTTCATGAGAGAGCTAGTTATGGACAGACATCTTTTTGTGCTTCATTTTCTAATGTTTTGTTCTGTATTGTGAGACTGAAGGCTTTCTGTCTATCTGAGGCATTCTAGCAGAACAATTAGAGAACCACTTTGGCTTCCAGATATGGTGGGTGATGAAGACCAGACAGTAACAGTTGGTGTTTTCATCTGTAAGAGGGGAGACTTGTTTACACAGTACACACACTGACTAGTGAGCTGGGAATTTATCTGGGCATCTGTATTGCCCCAAATAAACCTGTGAATCAGTTTGATTTTACATGAAGTTAATAAGAAAAAGGCCATTTGCTTTCCCCTTCTTCAACTAGGTCTTTTGAGATAAACTTGGAAGCAGAATCCCCAAATTTTCGTTATTGTGTTCAAAGATTCATTTAAATTTCAGCTATATTAAAAAGACCTGTAGACAAAATTTGTATTTTCTTCTCTGTTGGTAGGGGCTTGCTCTGTAGGGGAGAGCAATTAACATGCCTATATTAGAAATTCTGGCTACCAAAACCAACATGAAGAGTCATCTCTCCTAGACTTCTCTGCCTAGCTCCCCCTGCATGGGGTCAGCCTCCAGTGGTCTTGGCAACGTGACAATTATTGGAACAACTAGGTAATGAGGTCACCCCTCTCATCACCTCCTTTCCCCAGCAGCCTAGGTGGGTTAGTGCATGTAGCCGACATCAGTGGGACCAGAGACATTTTCCTGCTTTCATATCTATGTGTTTGTTTTAATGCTTTGTTTTGTTGTAATTAGAAATCCAGAAAGTCAAAGTCGGCTCTCCACGATTGATAAACAAGGTGAGAGGAAAATTTTGGGAGCTGCCGGCACCAGAGCCTCTGCTCAATGGAGCAGGCAGGTGTGAGGGCGAGCATGAAGCCAGGTGCCAGGGGGCCCGGTGAGGCCAGCGGCACTGGGCACCGAGGCACACAGGCACCAGGGCACATGGGCACTGGCACATGACCCTGGGTGTCCCAGAAGGCCATAGATCAGTTGTTGGCCACTCTCCAAAATAAAATGCAGAAATAGAAACATAACAAAACTTTGGAGTGTGTCCTCTGCCTTGTATTACTCGCAGTTTAAGGAAATAAGAATCTCTAGAAGAACAAGTGGAGAGAAAACAGAAAGGAGAAAATTCATGACGAAGAATCTGAGGGACTAAGGATGGGCCTCTGGACAAAGGAGGTGCAGCCACAGCAGCCCC
>NW_007741929.1:16222-17885 GCF_000696425.1 Galeopterus variegatus
AGAGCAAGTCCAGGTGGTTTTGCTCTCAGCTGCCTCCCTGTGAGTTGGCCTTGGATCCTGGCAATTTCTCTCCTCTTCTCTCTTTTGGTTAGCTATATGGAAGTCAAATGAAACTCGACTGTTTTCTTGTACAAAGTCAGAAAACAATTTTAGGAGGATTGTAGAGACAGCAGTGAAAAAGAAAAGAGCTTTAGAAGATAAAATTTAAAAACGTCTTCATGAGCTTTGGGAAGGCAAAAATCTTTCAAGCAGGACACAAAAAGCATTGCCCATAAAGAAAGACCAATGAACAGGACTCCATTAAAATTATAACCCTTTGTTGAATAACAGACACAAAAAAGAAAGAAAAATTGAGCCACAATGTGGTAAAAGATATCTACAACATATAGACTAGACAGAGGGCTGGGATCCAGAATATAAAAATAACCAATAATTACATCAACAGAAACCAGACAATGCAATGGAAAAAGGGGAAAGAGAAGAGGCACTTTATGAAGACTGATATTCACACAGCTGACGGAAACAAATTCAAAACTTTTGCTTCACATCTTTACTAAAAAATAAAATTAAAACTCAAATCAAAATATAACACAACGAAGATGACTAAGAAAACAAAAAGTCAGCAGTACAAGTGTATGGTAGCTAGTTGGAATAATGATAAGCCAGAATACTGTTGGCAGGACTGTAACTCGTGCAATGACTTCAGATAGCAGTCATTGTCTACTAACATTGACCTAGTAATCTCAACTCTAAGTACTTTCAGAACAGAAACACTCGCACATGTGCACCAAGAGAAATATATAAGAATATTTATAAAATTATTAGCTAAAAAAATTGAAATAACCCAAATGTAGAACATACAGATCATGATGCTTTCATTAATAGAATATTATATAGCCCTGAAAACCAAGGAACTACATACAGATCCTCATAAACAATTCTGAAGAATTTAGAAGAATCTCACAAACTATTTTGAGATAAAGATGTGGGAAAAAAATCAATGTATGCTGTGCTATTTCAGTTATATGAACTTAAAAACAGGCTAAGGTATCAGACATGAAATAGTGGTTACCTTTGAAAGGGGCATAAATAGGACTTTTCTTGACATAGGTGGTGGCTATAAAAATATTTGTTTCCCCTTTCTCTCTTTTGAAATATTATCCATTTCCCTTTCATTTCCTTGTATTCGTCCATCACCCAGTGCGACACCCACTTCTTTCCATGAAGGGCCGCCTGTCTGCTCCAGCACGTATTCACTTATCACTACCTCGCATCTTTAAAGAAACATCATATTTATAGTCTGTGTCATTATAGATGGATCCAGGGAGGTTGTTCTTTATTACATAAAGTTTTCATAGCTGGCTTTTGAACGTCTATCTGTACCTCCTCAAAGGGACTGAAGGCTGCATGAAGTTGTGAGCCTTGCTTTGCATTTCTCCTTTATCACCTATGTTACTTAGCATAATACTGAGTATATCACAGATGTTCAGTAAAATATATGGTGGTGGATTTATTGATGGGGAAATGTCCTTTGATTCCTGACAATTAAGTATAATTAAACTTGACAATGAGTCTTTCTCACTATGGAAAAAGATAATTATACTCAATAGTTTTTTTTTTTCTCCAATAATGTATTAGTAAGTTCTGATTAGGCTGTTTTGAA
>NW_007741929.1:22121-23484 GCF_000696425.1 Galeopterus variegatus
GTAGAGACACTCAGTAGGGATTCATTTTTATTATTACCACTACTACCAGAACCACTATCATTATCATCATTATCACCACCATCACCACCATCACCACCACCATCGCCACCATCACCACCATCATCACCACCATCACCACCACCATCACCACCATCATCACCATCACCACCATCATCATCACCATCACCATTATCATTATCATCATCATCTCATCATAGTGTCAGCAAAACGTTTCTTGGGAAACAAGAAATAAAGCATTCTCAATATCTTACTTCCTATTTAGAGCTGGTGCAGAGTGGGTTGCTGTACATCATCATCTCCACTAATACTACCAAAAAAAGCTCTCTCATTCTATTGAGTTAAAAAATCACATGCTGTCAATGATCATGGAAACTTATTAGAATTTGTTATGAAGATAGTTCATTTGGGACACTCCTATGGTTCCATGCCCTCTCTGTCTTGTCCCTGGTGTTCCATTCACCTGGATGCATTTCCTCATTCAGTTTAGCCCCCTGAATTCCTATTCATTCTCAGGATGCAGATTACATGCACTGTCTAGGTATCCTTCTCACGCTTACTAAGGGTCACTCCCCTGCACATACCCACAACTGGCTGTGCTTCTCTCTAATCCAGTGCGTAATGTCACACATTTAAAATGTGTCTATGTATTCTTTTGCCCCACTATCTTTACATGTACTTTAAGGAAGGGAAGTGGATGTCTTTTCTTCTGTGTATCCCTGGCACGTTACTCAAAAATTAGGACACTAAGTGTTTATTGTGGCTGTTTTATTCAGTGCTCGGCTATTAGTACAAAGTGGACATCATTCTAACACATTCTAGTTAAAGACATACTTTAATTTCCTCAGACAACACACTTGTATCTATTTTTTATTTCATCCAAAATACTTTACAATCTTAGGAATATAAAGCAGATCCGGTTCCTAAATGCCACCCCTGCACCTTGCATTACTTGTCATGTCCTATGGATTCCACTTTCTGAAGTATCTCACATTTATACTCTCCTCTCCATTTTCACTGAATGGACTTGGTTAAAGACCTTACAAGAAGCTTTGTTACTTTTCTAGAAAGCTTCCCAATTAGTCTTCTTTAAGCCCCATTTTTCCCCTTTACAATTCTGCTGCCAGAATGATTTTTCAGAGTAATGAAGTAATTCCTTAACTCCCAGAATCAAAGGGATTCAATGAAGCCTCATTGACTTTGAGGTAAAGTCCAAATTCCTTAAAGACTCAATAACTTTCAAACCAGAGCATCAACAATTCTTTGTAATAACCCAACACCCAAGTCATTGGGCAGGCACTGGGAAAGGCGTTTTGCATGTATTTTCTCATTAGTTATCACAACC
>NW_007741930.1:0-453 GCF_000696425.1 Galeopterus variegatus
ACTTGAAGTACTCTTTAATGGTACCTATGCTTGAACTCTTTGTTAAAACCATAAATCTTTTTTATAAATGTGATGTGTAGGTTTGCTTTCTCAGTTTATAAATTAATTTGTATTAAAGCCAGGGCACACTTAAATAATAAATTCAAGATTTTTTTCTCAGTGCACAAGTGTATATATCTGAAAAACCTGTTCATCACAAGTAGCAGCTCACGTGGACAAAGGGCCTTTCTGGAATGACAGATTCAGGAGTCTTCTCGTGGTGAGAGGCTCCTATATGTACATGCTAGGACTCTCCTGTGAGCAGTGATTCAAGAGTTTGTGTTGAAGCTATGGAACTAAGCAGAAAATCAACAGGCTGCAAGTTAGAAGAACTCAAAAGTCACAACTCTGGTGTGCATTAACTTTCCAGAGTCACTAAAGTGTTTCCTGCAGGGGTCACCCAGGGTGAAAAAA
>NW_007741930.1:2725-22640 GCF_000696425.1 Galeopterus variegatus
CCATTTCTTTTTGTATAAAGTGGGTCATTCTACCTGCCTTCCTCCTGTTTCAGAGAAGCAAGGAAGGCAGATAAACTGTACCCCTAGGATGTCTGGCGATATCTGGGGATTAATGCTGTATATGAGTCAGAAAAGGCTTACCAAAAGTTTGGGTACAAAAGAGCCAACATAAACAGTGTCCTTAAAAGGGATCACAAGAATCCATGTTTACTTAGTGAATTGTTTACTGAATTGTTTATAAACAAGTAGACTGTCAAGAATTCAATGTCAACTTCAATGTCAGAACCCAGTGTCAGTGCTACTCTTTAATGTATGGCTAAAGTTCAAGTTCTTTGTAACAAATAAATGCATATTCATCCTAAGATACCATACCTGCAAGGACACACTTCCCTTATGTTGTACTTATGTTAGCTGCATTGTCAGCTAGTAAGCCCTTAAAGTTGAAAATATCTGATGAAAAAGAATGCTTAAAGCTGAGATGTTTGCTCAGCCCTTATGGGGGTAGTGATGGGCCACGGGCAGTAGTAGGGCTACTTAATATTCCCTTGGCAGCTGAAGTGCCAACAGGATACCACAGTGATACCTGAGAGATGTCCTGTAATGTACCCCAAGAACAGACCATGACACTAATTCCATGATCTGAAGTTAAGATTCTGTGGAAGGCTTTTGCAAAAGACTGTAAATATTTATACTCAGCCATGGACAAGAAAAATTTCTTCTCTGGTATATCTTTGTCCCTCCCTTTTCATAGATGGCTGCTGAAGAGCATGGAGGAAGCTCTGTGGTAGCCAAAAAGTACTTAAGATATTGGGAAGAGCCTGGCTTCTATTTTGCATCTTTGAGTGTAAAATTCAACAAGCATTCAATAAACACTCAGCATGTGCAAGGTACCTACCAGGTACTGTAGTATATACAAGGATGTATAAGACATAGTCCCTATTCTTAAGGATAGTATAGTTAATTAAGAGAGGATAAAAGCACACAGAAGTCTACATTAGGAACCAAATGACATAAAGATTTTATGGTCCAGAATAGAGTTGAGTATGGGCAATTTCACATTCACTTTGGAATAAGATAAGAAACATGAGAGAATACAGGAAATACCATGTAAGCTTATTGTAGGGCCAAATACTTTTCTAACTACTTTAAATATATTAACAATTGTAATTCCCACAACAACTTCATGAGGTAGGTACTATTAGCTTCTCTATCTTAGAGATTAAAAAAAAGCTAAGGCCCAGAGAAGTTATGAAACTTAGGCAAGATCACACAGGAGGTAAGCATTAGAACTAGAACTTAAACTAAAGCTGTCTTGCTCCAGAGGCTGAGTTCTTAAACCACTGTGCTGTATGATCTCTGCTTGAGAGGGAAAAAGAGAGGGCTACAGAGATTCCAAGGACTGGGAAAAAGCTTTGTGGATAAAATGATGTTTGAAATATGACTTAAAGGACAAAAATCTATGAAGGATTATTTCAGATTGGGAGGAAAAGAAGGGAATTTCTGATGAAGGGGGTGAATATGAACAGATATAATGAAGTAAGAATGCAGGAAACATAAATATGGGGTACAAAGGACACAAGGGAGATAAGGCTAGAAAAGTACAAAAGGTCACTGTTGTAGAATTTCTTGAATGCCTGTGAGATAAGCTTATTTGGAATTTGGAAAACAATGGGGAGCTACTGAAAATTATTGGGCAGAGGAATCCCTGGATCAGAGGTAGGCAGGAAGAATTAATCTGAAAGCAGAGAATAGAGAGGCTTAAAATAGGGAAAAGTAGGAGATAGGATGAAAAATCAGGAGGCTGAGACCAGAGTCCAGCTGAAAGTGTATTAGGACCTAAATAAGCAAGATGAAGTTACAATGTTGAATTTTTGTCTCATGAAAATGTATTGAAAAATGAAAGTATCTCACAATTGTGAAGCAAGTTATTTGTGGACTTCTAAAAAATTTAAGCCATTCATTTGCTGAGCCCATCTAATATGATAATCTTTTAGAATCCTTTAAAAACTTAACTCTCACCTCAGTCATTAATTTTTATGTTCAGATACATATTTTCAGAAAATCCTAGACTAATTTATGCTGCTAGGGGCAGTTAATGAAATTTGAATATTTTGCTCCGGTTGCATATTCATTTTATTTTGAAGTAAAATGTTATTGGTCGCAAAATTTACACTTTTATACTACTATGTGAAAAAGTCAGTGAAAAGGAATGACTTCTAAAAATGAAAAAACTCTCCCTCAGAAAGATGTGCAATTATCTAAAAAATTCTCTCTATATATATTTAATAAGGTCCTATATATTTGGCCCAAATGTTCATCAGATCCTCTGCCAATAATTAATCATGAGAGAGAAATACAATTATTGAAAAAGCACAAAGAATGTGGAACCACAGCACCCTAGCTGTGCATCTGCTTTATTTGAGAATACTAAAAATGTTTTGTTTTTCTGTAGGAGATTTTAATCATCCTTATCATTCTCTCCAGGAACAAAAAGAAAATTTCTTCATGATAAATTTATAGCATTACTTCTTTAATATATAACAAAGATGTAGATGTATTTCTTTAAACTGTAAACTCCTTCTGCATCCTTCTTACTTAAGTGTGTGTTTTGCTTCTCTACTCACCCTGGGCTGGCCTTTGCAGAAGAGGTGTATGTCAGTATCCATGTGTGTAAGCTGAAAGGTCCTCATGAGGTTGCTAACCAAAGACAGCTTTTTCCAGAAAATATTTCTTAAGAATCTACTCTGTGGAAGGTTTGTTAGCTTGTGTTCATTAACACAGAAACACCCATTCACATGGATTGGCCCTTTCATCAGCAGAGAGCAAAGCCCTGAGGGCTCAGAAAATGGACAGATAGTTTTTGGTGAGTAAGAGAAGGAAGAGAGGATGACAGACAGCAAGGGGTGATTCTTTAGGTGGTTCATAGCATGGGTTAATTTTAGCTGATCTGGTTTGACCCTATGCTTCTCTGCAGAGCTACTGATGCTTTGCTGAGGTTATTTAACTGAAGATAAATGATGTTCTGTAGGTATGGATCTGTGAGTTGTCTCAGGACAGGATTCATCTACCTGTCAATGTTGCTTAGTAATATAATTGGATTTATGACTTGTATCTAGTTTTGGTGGAACCTGGGGGCTGGGGGTCTGATGGTTAAGCTGGCCACATAGCTAGACTGTGCCTACATGACCAGCTCACTATAGGAGACCCACCATGGGCAGAATTTGGACTTTATGATATCAAAGTGCTTGGCAGGCACATGGGTAGTGGTTCCAGACCTGGAGACAAGGTGGATAATGTGTGACCCAGCAGTGGGAAAACAAAATGCTGTGTACTGAGATATTGAGACCCCAGCCAATGCATATTACCTTTTTACTATTGCTATACTATGTCCTTTGCCTGTAATAAAGATGTTCTATGAGAATGAACCATTTGATTCCTACGAGTCCCTTCAGCAATGAACACTTAAGGTGATAATGTGTAATTAACACAGAAAGGGAGATCTGATCCTCTATGAATGGCCCCAGGCAGCCGAGAAGCTTCATAGTAATAAAGGGTGCTGGTGGGAATTGCAAAGTATGAAGGGTAATCAGGGTGTTATTAAGGATTCTTCCATTTAATTCATTTATTTGCAACATCATTTATTACTAATTATGTTCAAGTACCCTTTGAGGTACTATGAGTATTTACTACTCTGAATAATCCAAATAGGGAGATAAGATATATGCAAATGTCTATACTCCAAGGCAGCATTGAATATATTCCTTAAGAGTGGCATTATGGGCTGAATTGTATCCTCCCCAAAATTCATATGTTGATGTTCTAACCCCTAGTACATCAGAATTTGACTATATTTAGAGAGAAGGTCGTTACAGAGGTAATTAAGTAAAATGTAGTCATTAGGATGAACCTTAATTCAATATGACTAGTGTCCTTGTACAAAGAGTAGAATAAGTTACAGACAGTTACAGAGGAAAGACCATTGAAGATACAAGGAGAGAGGCTTCAGAAGAAACTAATGCTCTCAACTCCTTGATCTGAGAACTCTGAGAAAGTAAATTTCGGTTGTTTAAGACACCCAGTCTGTGGTGGTACTTTGTTGTGGCAGTCCTAGCAGACTAATACAAGTGGTATGGAATATCATGACCTCTCTCACAAACAAGCCTGGAAAAGGGAGGAATTGCTTCCCGCTGAGGGTATCAATGTTTGAACCTTAAATTTGGGGCAGAATTTATATTTACAGAAATGCAGGGTGGGATGGAAGGAGGATAGTTCTGGAAGATGGGATGACATCAGCAATGTCCCAGAGGAGGAAAAGCACAGTGCGTCTGGGGAATAGTAAGTAGTCTAGACTTAAAAGCTAGGGTGACATCATGCATGGTGGTTTTCAGTGTCTTGGGAAAGGTCTGCAGTTTAACATTCAGGTAGTGGGGAGAGCTCTAAGTATACCTAGTGCATGAGAAAATTATCGGCAGAGGAAGACGGATCTAAAGAAGAAGAGATGGGGAAGAGGGTGGAAAGAGAGAGGAGGTACACAGCTACTAAAGGGTTATTCCAGTAGCCTAAATATAAAGTAGAGGTGGCCTGGAGAAAGGTGGTGGCGTTTATTTCATTTATGTTTGGTCACTTCTATCTAGGACTTGTCCTGAGAGGGTTTTTATTTTATTTTTCTTTCATGAGGTTTTGTTTTGAATCTGAAAATTTAGAAAAGTATACATAAGAAACGTGTAAATTGTAACTGTATTCTCAGGACATTTCATGTTGAATGCTAGCTTTTCATGTAAACCTATGTGAGCTCCTTGCTGTCAGGAGGTTCTTGATGTCAAGAGTAATATCTTACTCTTTCTCTCTCAGGGTGCAGAGCTAAAAGCTGGGTGCATAGGAGAGAGTTAAGTGTTTATGATCCAGTGACAATGTACACAGCAGCACAGCATGGTGATGTGAACACCTGGGTCTGTCACATCTGAATGAGATACTTGTGATGATAAAGGTGGCCACGTGTTCAAGTGTGTGCACCATGGCGGGTGCCCATTGATACTGATATATCCACTGACATGGGCTACTTTGTCCCATCACTCCTGGGGCAGAAGATGGGTGACTTTTAATAAGGAGAAGCTGGAAGGATAGGATCTTTCCTTGTGTGTGGGGGCCAGTGTCTATGTGGTTTACCACATGTGAATGATAATCAACGAGTTGTCTTATGTATCACAAAGACAGGAAATCAACTTACCACAAATGACTGGGAGGAAGTTATTCAACACATCCACCATAAATTGAGGTTATATTTCAAAAAGGCACAATATTTAGGGTCCTCAGACCCTGTGATCTGACAAAGGAAATGGCTTAGAGAAATCATACTACCTACCACTTTAGGGAAAAGCGGAGAGCAATGTACTACGCTTGTGTGTGGAGGACGGTTCTAACGTGAAGTATGCACCATTAGTAAAACTTTCTTAACTGACTCCTTCTCATTTCCTTACGGAAAGTAACAATAGGTCACATCATCTGTTGAATGAACGCTTCAGAAACTACTGGCTGGGACAACTCAAACACAACTCAACAGCCACCCCTTTTATAACCCCTAGTGTTAATTAGGGAGATTAACATGTCAGATGCTTCTAAAACAGGAGGGTTGCAAAGGGTTTGTGGTCTGGCACAACTGAGGAGTGGATGACAGTTGTTAAAAAAAGCACCAACCCTCCCTTTGGGTTACCTCCAAGAAAATGATGTTTAAATCTCACATTAGAAATTTACTCTGCAATTTAGTCATAAAATCCAAATTATGGTTTTATGACACCAGAATTACCAACCAAAAAAGAAGTAGCTTAAACTCAATTAGGTATACCATCTACCTTCCTTTATTGCATAATGTGGACTCTAGCATATATGCAAAAATGTGCGTTTTGCCTTAAAGTTCAATATAATTAATTCAGTTATGCAGCTCACACCATCCCCTGTGTTCTGTGTGCAGTGCTGACAAATACACTAAAATGTTAGGAGGAAAATGGTGTCATGGAGCAATGGACAAAGTTCCATGGATGCACAGAAGGCAGAAAAGCTGTTTGGGCCTAGAGGATTTGGAGAAGCTTCCCCACATAGTCTATGTTTGAGTTCAATCTCATGGATGAAGAGAAGACTATCAAAGGGCAAGGGAGTGATGTGTAAGGTCATTTTAAAGAGAAAAGATAGTTTACTCAAAGGCAGAGTTTTGAAGCCAAGGAAATTTGGTTAGACAGACAACTCTAACCTTCTACCAATGTAATCATTAGATAAATGCTTCAAAATAATAATAAAAATAATCTTAAAAAGGATTTGTAAAAAGAGGCAGTTTCCTAAATTCAGTAAATAATTTTTGATCCATGATAAATCATTTCCTTTTTTTTCCTCCTTCATGAATTTGGCCTTGCTTAACCTCCAAGCATAAACAAAAAAGAAAGATAAAGAAGTAAGCCTTTTAGAGAAGTTGAAAAATAAATCCTAAAGTATAAATATTTTGCTTGCTTGTAAAATTTCAATTCAGTCACTCTTCCAATTATCAATATCCCAAATAAAATAGAGAAAAGATAGTAGTTTAATTATATTAAAACATGGAACACATCACTGAAGGCAGTAAAATGACTAAAATTCTTACTTGTCCATAGGCCTGAATTAACTCTTTGCAGACTCTGGGACGCTCTGGCAAGGCTAGCTGGTGCGGCTGGAACAGAAAGAGAAGAAAACCATTAGTCATCCCTGTAAAAAATATCAGATATGACCTTTGTACAGCATCATTTTCAAATGATAAAATATGACCCTGTCACCTCACAATACACCCGCCCTTTTAAGTTAAAATTGCCCTTACCCACTAAAAAGAACCATAAAAGTCAGAGCAAATGGAAACCTGGTTTTAGTTACCTTTGATCTCATGCCAAGACACAGTAGGGAATAATGAAAAAAAAAAAAAAAAAGGCTTTCTATATCATTTGAGTCCAAACTTGAGCCTTGCTTGTGAAAACAAGGAAGAATACAAATTCATTTTTTAAAAAACAGTATAAAAACCAGTTCAGTCAAAGAATTTATTTTTAGAAATAAACATGTGAGCAATCTTTAGAAAATCTACATTGAGGAAAAGACTGCCTCTTCAACAAGTGGTGCTGGGAAAACTGGATATCCATATGCAGAAGAACAAAACTAGATATGTACCTCTCACCACATACTAAAATCAACTCCAAATGGATTAAAAACTTAAGTATAAGACCTAAAACTGTACAATTACTAAGGGAAAATATAGGTGAAACACTTCAGCAACTAGGTCTGGGCACAGACTTTATGAACATGAGCCCAAAAGCAGAAGCAGCAAAAGAAAAAGTAAACAAGTGGGACTATATCAAACTAAAAAGCTTCTGTGCAGCAAAGTAAACAATCAAGAGAGTGAAATGACAACCTACCGAGTGGGAGAAAATTTTTGTTAACTATGCATCTGACAAGGGATTAATACCCATAATACACAAGGAACACAAGCAATTACACAGTAAAAGAACAAATAACCCAATTAAAAAATGGGCAAAGGAGCTGCATAGACATTTTTCAAAGGAAGACATACAAATGGACAACAGGTACGTGGAGAAATGCTCAACATCACTAGTCATTAGGGAAATGCAAATTGAAACTACATTCAGATACCACCTCACCCCAGTTAGACTGGCTAAAATCAAAAAGATGGTGAGTAACAAATGTTGGTGAGGGTGTGGAGAGAAGGGAACGCTCCTGCACTGTTGGTGGGACTGTAAATTAGTACAACCACTATGGAAAACAGTATGGAGGTTTCTCAAACAACTACAGATAGATCTTCCATACAATCCTGCAATCCCACTTCTGGGTATATACCCAGAAGAATGGAAATCATCATGTCGAAGGGATACCTGTACTCCCATGTTCATTGCAGCTCTGTTTACAATAGCCAAGACATGGAACCAACCTAAATGTCCATCGGTGGATGATTGGATAAGGAAATTGTGGTATATATACATCATGGAATAGTACTCTGCCATAAAAAAGAATGAAATTCTCCCATTTGCAACAACACGGATGACCCTGGGGAATCTTATGTTGAGTGAAATAAGCAAAGCACAGAGGGATAAATACTGCATGTGCTCACTCATAAGTGGGAGCTAAGAGAGAAAGAAGGAAGGAGAGAAAGACCACAGTAGTGCATTGGACTTGCAGAGGGAGAGAACATATCTTGGGTTACAAAGTGGAGTGGGGGAGAAATGGGGAAGGGGAGGGAGGTTGTGGATAATTGGGTGTGGGACATAGGGTACAAATGCAATTTGTGGTAATGGGCATATTGCCAGTATGAATCTGGCCTTCACATCTCGGGCACGAGGGGTGACAATCAGCTTTGTATCTCATGAATATTCATAACCAATAAAATAAAAAATTAATAAAAAGACTTCAAACCCCCACCCCCAAAAGAAATGAGGGAAGTAAAACGTGGACGAGAGACACAGAGCTTTATGATATAAGATAGGCAATAAGTAATCTATTATAAAAGCAGTTATAATTTGATTGACACTAGTAATAGGTTGCACACAAAACAGGAAAAAAGGGGAAATGACTAATATATTTGTCATTCCACCTTGAAGTATTACATTGGGTTGCTTTGAAAGCATCTCAGCTATATAAGTACACAATTGTTGTCTGGGCTTGTTGGATAAGGGTGTTTCTCCAGGATTCCCCACATTGGATCTTGTTACCTCTGGGTTATTCTTATATGGGCAGCATGGCCTGGGCCCACAACAAAAACTGAGTTTTACCTCAAAGCCAGTGAAGCTACCTGTGATATCGTGAAATATATATTTGGTCTTTCTCCTATTTCTTGGAATACCATACAGCTCCTAAAATCCTTGTCTTCTTGCATACTATGAGTTGACTGACATCTGGGGACTCTTGGAGAGTCTGAGGATGGACAGGAAAGATCAAGGCATAATTAGAGGATTGGGACTTCTCAACCTCACCTCCCCAAACATCCAGGGAGGGGAGAGGGGCTGAAGGTTAAGCTGATCACCAATGGCCAATTATTTAACCAATTATGCCTACCTAATAAAGCTTTCATAAAAACCCCAAAGGATTAGGTTGAAAGGCTTCTAGAAAGCTAAACACATGGAAATCTGAGAGGGTGGTGGGCACGGAGAGGGCAAGGAAGCTCTGCACCCCACCCCATGCCTTGCCCTATCCACCCCTTCATCTGTATCCTTTGTAATATTTGTATAATAAACTGTAAATGAAA
This sequence comes from Galeopterus variegatus, assembly GCF_000696425.1. Taxonomy (NCBI): domain Eukaryota; kingdom Metazoa; phylum Chordata; class Mammalia; order Dermoptera; family Cynocephalidae; genus Galeopterus; species Galeopterus variegatus. The sequence goes on from NW_007741930.1 coordinate 11,991, forward strand.
GTGTTTTCCTAAATTCTGTGAGCCATACTAGCAAATTAATAGAACCCAATGAGGAGGTCATGGGAATCCCATATTGCTGATTGATTAGAAGTATAGGTGACAACCTCCTACTTGCAAATTGTGTCTGAAGTGATAGGCAGTCTTACTGGACAGAGTGCTCAATCTGTGGGTTCTGATAGTATCCCAGTAGATAGTGTTAGAGCTGAATTGAATCAGGGGACACCCAGCTGGTGTCTGCTGAAGAATCCAGAGCATTGGTTGCTGATGGGGAAAAATCCACACATACACTTTGGTGACCAGAGTGTTTTGTGTTATGAGAATATAGTAAGAGAAACTGAATTTGTTTTTTCTATATCCTCTCAGACTTTTGTTTCAGTCCTTAATAGAAACCCACAGTAACAATATCAAGAAATCTGTCTCTGATATAAAACAAGGAAGAGGAAGAAAATGAAGATGATCTGGACAATGAACTGACCAACTCCTCCTGTATCTCTGAATTTTAGAGCTGGGCGAGTCCAGTCCACCTGCCCCTGAACCACTTTTCAATGTACTTTTTCCATTAACTCCTCCAAGTTAGTTAGGAAGCCGCCTTTTGGTCTATTGTTCATAATATAAAACCCAACACATGAAGTCAAGATCCTCCTCAATAAACACCGAGAATTCTAACTATTGTAGGTGTTTTCAGTCTGGGCCTATCATTGACAGCATTTTCCAAGTGAAGTTAGGCTTTGGTGAATCAATATTTTAAACAGTCATACAATATTTTAAATTATGATGATCAGTTTTGAAAGTGTTTCTTTTCATTCTCTCTCTAAATTTTACTGCTATCTTCATCTCTAGAAGCTCATTTACTCCCATATGCAATAAAGAATCATGACAAAAAAGCAAACAGAATACACATTTTCCTGGAGTAAATGTTGCATTACGCATTAATTTCAAGGTGATCAGAAGGCAAAATTGCACTTTGACAGTCCTCAAGTCTACTTGCTGCCTTGATACTGCAAGTCTTCTTTATTACTACCATTATGATCTAGAACAATTCCCACCACCATCACAAATTTCTCGCAATGAACTAGGTAACACTTTGTTTCATTACCCCTTGCCCTAAGTACTAAATTTTACTTTTGATCAAGTTTCAGTAAGTCTATATAACTTCCAATGGTGAATGATATGTTTCTTGACAATTATGCTCTACTTGAGAGAGTTTTGATAGCTCAAAGGAAGAAAAACTTAAGTTAATCAAAAATAATAGTAAATAAAGAGAGCAGGGGCAACTTTTGGAGGTGATGGATAAATTTATGACATAGATGGTCGTGATGATTTCACAGATGCATAGTTATCTTCAAACTCAAAGTTTTATATATCAAATATGTACAGCATTTTATATGTCAATCATTCCATAATAAAATGATTAAAGATAAGTTAATCACGGGATGGCACACACACACACACACACATTATTTTGATCAAAATTATTCAGCAAGTTTTTCTCAATTTTCAGCTCAAATCTGAGGAAAGTAACAGATGACAGTTTCCAGGCCTTAGATCAGCAGTAAAGTTGATGAGTGTTTCCAGAATGATGGCTGAAATGGAATGTGGGGGCCAGTTATGAGACCCCAAGGAGAGTGCAGAGCTAAACCTCAGGCCTGGAAATGCTTGGGGAGCCCTTCATAAACCAGGATTGTGCTTTACTTGCAAACAGACATCTGGTGCTTTCCCCTTTATGGTGCATTTAGAGACATTTTCATCAAGCAAAATGTCTTAGTGAACAGTTTCCACAAATGTGATGAATTAAGACATATGAGGAACAAATGGCATCCTTGTGAAAAGACCACAGATTTACGGCGGTGTTGAGAGGGTGCGCATTACAAAAGTAAAGCACAATGAACAAAAGTGTGCTGTCATAGAAAATGGAGGTGTCACACAGTCATCAATTTTGATTAGTGTTAAAGCCATGTACTTAATGTCTAAAAGTGCTGAGCAGTGAGGAAAAACAAATAAAGGAAGACAATAAACAGAGAATCACAACTCCAATAGCAACAAAAATTAGTGAAGCCATAATAACTGTGGCCTTAGTTATCATCTGCAGGATTCCATTAACTATTTCCTACAGATCAGTAAATACATCTATAGAGGCTTTTAAATGCTGGGGTTATAAAATGAACAAGCTGCAGCCCCTGGCCTCAGTGAGTCCACAGTCTTCTATTCAGAGATTTATAAAATATAAAAGAAAGTCAAGAATTGGAGGAAAACTGGAGTGGCCCTTAACGAATCTGGATAAGCTTCCTGGGGAAGGTGACTCCTTGAGACAGGTGCTAAATTTGGGATAAACCAGTAATGAAGAGGAAGGAAAAGGGCAGTTCAGGCCAACATTGCACAAAGGCACTGAGGTAAGACACAGCCCAGGTACATAAAGAGCTGTGATATGACAGGAGCAGATGGAGCACACCTGAGCCAGGATGTGCTGAGTTGGGGAAGAGTCAAGGGGCACACTGGAGAGGACCTTGCCAAAGAACTTAATTTTGATTCTGCAAACACTGGGAAACTATTGATTTGGCAGGCTCTGAAGTGGAGTTCCTCATGTTGGGCTTGCCCAAGAACAGTGCCCGAACAGAGTGGAACTAACTGCAATCCAACGCTCCCTACCTATGCACAACCTGCTATTCAACTTCCCAATTGAAGCACATATCTGGACCTCGTTTTTCCTGTCTGTAAAATGAGGGCAGTAATAGTATCTACACTACGTAAGGTTTAAAACAATTAGTACATGCAAATCATTTAGTCTACAATATAAGTGATTGGTAAATGTGGATATTCTTATCATAGTTCCTATTATTGTCATTATTATTATTATTATTGCTAGCCACTACCTTGACAGCAGGGCGTATGTTTTCCTGTGAAGAATGTAACAATGCTTTTACATTACACTTTGTATGCTTAAGGCTTTGCACAGTTGAGGACAGCTACTGTCATTAACCCAGCAAGACCCCCACTATTTAGTTCCTCCCTGCGCAGGTTCTATGTAGGCAGTGAGTTCTGTTTCTCTAAGAGACTCTAGGAAAGTGGTATCAGTAGAGTGGGGGATGGAAATCTACTTACGTCAGTGCTTCAGCCTGTGACTAAATGCAGTCAATTCCAGTTCTCCTCTGTACTATTATGGGAGCAAGAGTGGGAGAATCAATGTTCTAGTAAGTAACATAATTCACCAGTTGTGCAGCAGTGACATTTAGGACTAGCCCTGAATAGACAGTGCAAACACAAGTAAGTACGGCATGGTGGTATTGCATAGGGCAAGCATTCTAAGCAATGACAGATGATGATGCTTGTAAAGGGCCTCACATGGCATCTGGCATAAAACAAGCATTGAGTAATGTCGGATATTGTTATTACTGGTAGCTTATGGTTATGACAATAATGAGGATGTCGTAACTGTCATAGAATCTTTATTTCAAGACTTCTTCTGTGACGTTTTGTTTTCTGCCTTGGACAGCTTAATTGCTCTCCACCCAGCAGCCCCAGATACTGCTCTTACAGCCCTTGCCGTAATCGCTTATCTGGCTGTGCCCCACGGTACACAATGAGTTCTTTGGGGCGGGTATTGCTGCTTTCATCTTTGTAACCTCTGTTATGAGCACAGGGTATGGGACATAGTGGAATAATAAAGTTTGCTAAATAAATGAGGCAGATGCAGTTAATTACAAATGTTCTAAACTTTGGCTTTGGGCTAAAAGAAAATCAGATAAAAACAATTTATTCTCAGCAAATAGTGTCCCCCCTTGGAAATCTCAAGTTTGCCTGACTACTTATCCTGTCTTTTTGAATTCTATCTATCCTTGACCATATTCCAGAAATTTTCCCTGCTCAGATCTTAACCTTTAAACCTTTTTCCAGATCCACCTTTGCCTTCCTGCTCTTTTTTTCTGTCAAATCATGATCATTATCACCAAAGAGTACTCAGTTTAGAGTCCTTATCTCCCAACAATTTGCCCTAACAATAAGGATCAAGTTCAAGCACATTGGCCACATTGATGTCATGCTCCAGACCATTCTGCTGCCTCTGAAGGGGCTGACTAATGGGAAAGCAAAAAAATAAAATAAAATAAAATAATAAAATAAAATAAATAAAATAAAATAAAATAAAATAAATAATGTGTATGTGATATTTATGTCTTGCATTTATTGTATGCTTAAGATGTACCAAGCACGGTACTAAGCACATTTTATGGATTTTTCCATTTTACCCTCACAACAACTCTCTCAAGTGTGTATTATTATTAGTTACATTTTACGGATGAGGGATTCTATGGCTCAGAGAAGTTAAGCAACTTGTCTAAGGCTACCCAGCAATCACATGGTAGAGCCCAAATTTGAACTGGGGCCAGACTCTGACTCCACCCCACCTCACTATTTCCCCAACTTGCCTGACCATCAGGACCTACTGTGGCATTTATTAAACATAGAGAGTCTAGGGCCTTGACTCAGATCTATAGAATCAATCTCCAGAGCCCTAGTTGATGTGGGCAAGGTCCTGGGAATCTGTGTGTTTACCTTGCCCTCTCGCTCCCCTCCCTGCCAGGTGATTCTTATGACAAGATGACAAGATACATTTGAGAAACTGCTCACTATCTTTGTTGCTCTGGTCAGGGTCACTGTACCCTCTAGAGGGATCTGCTTCCAGGACTCTCCCACCACGTGCTGACAGCTGATGCTCATTAGGAGGTACTTGATAGAGCACATGCTAATTGACTTATCTGAATGCTGCAGACATTCTAGAAGTTATATCGATGGGGCCAGGCTGCTCAGGCTTTGGGCACAAGTACCTCCCAGGGGTCATTTCCTGAGAAAGCAGTAAGAGGAGTGACATGCTCGCAGCCAGGCCTCCTCACTTTGCTCTGTTGTTGGGTGATGTTATAGAGCGGGTCATTGGGCTCCAATTGTCTTCTTGTTCATGGCTGTCCCTTGGCACACCAAGTCCACGGGGCCAAGGGCAGTGACAATTCAAAGCTGGAAATTCCTTTTTTTCGTGGCTCACTGGATTAATTGAATTCTCATCCACAGTTTTTCCTGAATTAAAGTATATATCATACATTTTATGACTCTTGGCAGCTCTAAAGAAGCCTGTGAAATCTGAACAGGAAATCTTTGGGCCTTTCAAATGGACAGTATTACCTTCCCATGTATCCACAAGGGAGTGTTTCTTCTATACTTGAACAATAAATCACGGAGCACATTACGTGAGAAAGATAATTTAAACAACAACAACAAAAAGGAACTGTGAAAAGATGCTGGTGGTTTCAACCAATTTTTAATGCTAAAAAGGCTGCTTTACTGTCAAGTCATATTTAACAAATCTGGAAGAGAAACCAGTGTCATGAGAAGAAGCACATGCTTAAATAAATCTGCAGCAGCCATATTTTGCTATAAACATATTTTGAGGGTAGCTGGGCCTAAAGGAAACAAGAATCAATGTGCAAGGAGAGATAGTAAAGAACTTCTTTTCTCACAGGTCTGATCTTTGGCTTAGAAGGACAAATGTAAATGTTTTTAAATAATTTCAGACTTTATATTCCTTTTCTGTCTGGCAGTGCATCTGTTTGGTGAGTTTCTTACAAACATCCTCCTGATACAAGCTTATGTACAAACTGAGGACATCTACTTGCAATTAAAGACATATTAGAGCCTGGCTTTTCGACTGTAGCCCTCTGCATGATAAGGGCAGTTAAAGGGGCAGTGACTTTTGGAAGAACACATTGGTGGTGGTGTTTTTACAAGAACTGAGGGTAGCAGATAATATGATTGCTGGGTCTCAGATGGCCTGCATCTTCCTTGCGCAAAGCTTCCCAGCAATTCCTCCCACTTTCCCTTCCTACTGATACACAAGCAGTGAAACATCCTGCCCAGCTAGCCACCCTAAACGCTGCTTTTCATTATAGAAAACAGCAGGGGTGTCAACACCAGGCCATGGCAGTAAGCGAGTCTTCTACACATGTGATAGCAGGGGCCCAGATTAATCACAGCAATGATAAAAGGAACAAACAGAATCACAGGTTGTCACTGGGCCAAAATCAATCCTGGATAGGCCAGTCTGGGGCATATGACTGAGATCAGAAGGATAGACAAAGAGTATTAGAAAGTCACACCAAGGTGTGTGGAGAAGGACAAAAGTGTCTTTTCCCTTATAATGTTGTCTCAGATGCTTTAAAAACCTGTGAATTCACTCACTAAAAACAATAGAGCCAGACTGGTTTAATTAAGTCCAGAGCTCAGATGGTGACTCACAGGTGGTGTGCAAGAGCCGGCATCTCTTCCCATCTCTGTGTTCAGCGACATCACATCATTAACTTAAAATCAGCCTTAGTGGGAATATTTACACTACAAAAATTGGCAAATGCTACAAATCAAGACTTTTCCCATCCAAGCCTGTGCAAACTCCATCCACCTTTCAAGGTCACTCTGAGTATCTTCTTCATAAAACATTTTTTATTTCTCCCAGTTGGAATTCATCCTCTTCATTCTTTGTACTTCCACAACACATTTTGTTTTTTTTAATATTTGGATCATGACACTTATTATTCCCTGTCTAGTATCTTAGTTATCTGACTTGCCCAGTGAATGATAAACTCAAAGTTTGAAGGCAAGGACCATGCCTCATCCTCCTTTCAATCCGCCATAGCATCAGCACAGTTCCTTAAATACAGTGAGTTCTTGGCATTACAACTTTAGTTATATTATTATTTTGAATTTATCAGATATTTTGTGGTCTCTGGAGTCTCGATTTGAACAAAAGAAGATTCTAAAGTACGTCATCAGGCCCCATAACGAGTGTCCTTCTGGGAGACTCAAACTTGAGGCAAAGCCAGCATATTTTAACTAGTTTTCATGATTTCTAGTCCCTTGCTAGTTTTTGGTGAGAGAAAGAAATAATAAGATTGTTTAATTTCCTCTGCTCTCTTTTTGTCACCTGGATGGATGCAGTTGCCTGGTTTTGCACACAGCAGTGAGCTGGTCTTTTGATACTGAGATACGTGGTACTTCTTGCTTGTTTACTAGGCTGAAACTGGTAGTAATGACTCTTAAGTCCTTGGAGTTGGTTGTTTTGGCACATTCATAGATCTTGTTCAGACCAGGTGGCATTTCAGGAGTACAGCATGACAAGGGTGTCCTAAGAAAGCATATCCACTGGCAGAGGTTTTAAGGTGTGTTTTTCTTCTTCTGGGCAAAGACGTCTTTCATAAACAGGTTGGTTTGGGCTCCTGCCACTCTGCCTCTCATTTCCAAGCTTCACTTGTCAATTTCCATCCAAAATTTCTTGAACAAATTCCTGTTCTCTTGTGAAGCTGGTATTTGAGAGGTAGAGAAGGTGACCTTGAGTTACAATTGCTGTGTGTGAGCACTTACAATGTGCCAGGAACTGTCCTAGATGCTGGGAAACAATGGAGGAGAGAGCAGATGGAATTCTGCCTTCCTGGACCCATGTTCCAGTGTGCGTGGGGTAAATAGTAAACAGGTAAGCAAATAGAAATGTAATATGGTGCCATGTAGCAAGGTAGAGTAGTAGGACGTGGGGAGAGCGGCTGTTACAGACCTATTATAGAGTGTGGTAATAAGTGACACATATTTTGTGGAAAAACATTCCAGGCAGAAGGAAGCAAGAATATAGGCCTTAAGATGGATTTGAGGAGTAGCAAGGAGGCCTTGTGGCAGGAGCAGAGGGAGTAAAGGGCTATGTGGCGTGTGGCTTTAATTCTTTAATTACCTTTATCTTGCAGTATTTGGTCTGGGTTATAGACACAGACCAGAGGGCCATTTGTTTGTTCAAAACATATTTATTGAGCACCTATTATGCCCAAGGCACTATGCTAGGCATTGGGATATGATAGTAAACAGACTAACACAGATTCTAAGGTTCATTTCTCTCCATTCCCCTAAACAGATCCTCAGCCGCAGACCAATGTGTTTGCTCACCATCTGGCTCGTTCCTGATTTTAAGTCTTTGCTCACTTAATACCATTCTCATTCCTTTCTTCAGAATGGAGAGAAGATCAGAGATAATTCAGAAATAATAATTCAGAAAATGAAACAATGCACATACCCATAAAGAGTTTAGCAGAATGCCTGGTACATAGTAAGTGCTTCTGATTATGATCACATGTGAATTAATGGTATTTATTATATATGCCACTCATCTGATAGTTACTTATGTCTTATGTTGTATCTTGCATTCCTTACTTTACATGTGTTTATGTTCTTGCCCCCTCAATTAGATTGAAAGTCCTTTGAAAGTAGGAACCACTTTTTCTCCTTTCCAACCTTGCACACAATAGGCCCTTAATAAACATGTGTAGTATGACAGCTATCTGGCCTTTTATTCTAGCAACCTCTCTTTTCAATTAATATATATCAGATACTAGTTTGATTAATATTTACTATATTTCTTGTTAACTATTATTAGTTAATAATGAGTCTTAGTAGAAAGGCATGTACATTTCACAGATATATTTGTCACATTTGTATGTAGTAAAAGAAAACCAAAGACTTTGACACAGCTTCCCTCAAATACTTGATTCAAACATTTTAGGTTAATTTTCTGGAGGCCAATTTTGAAAAGGAATTGTTGAAACTCTGCTTTATGGCCAACATGGAATGAGTTCCAAAAACTATTTTGCAGTAGAAAATTAAAACTCTACCAAAAAGTGAATGAAGATGAATAAAGTGACAGTCTACCACAGACACGTACATTGGCAGTCAGGTACCTGGTGCTTATTTTTTTTGAACTTTGCCCTTTCAGTTGTGTAGTTCTTGGCTCCAGTGAGATGCATCCTTTGTGGATGTTGAACCTTAAATCTAAATCTAGCTTTGGTTAGAGTTTTCAAAATGGACAATTAAAATTAGAGTCAGAACAGCCAGTCAAATCACACAACCTTATTTACAGTAGAAAATTATACTGGGCATGAAAAAAAAGTTTTACGACACTTTCATGGAAGAAATATGTTTAAACTGAAAAGTAGCTATATGGCAGGAAAAGCCTTAAAGTGTAGAATATAAGTTTTGTTTCTTTGCTTGAATCATGTTTAATGTGTGATGATATGACATAAAGAAAAAAAATCAAAAGTCTTATTGATAATCCATATATGGCCACTGCTCTGGCCATAGATGCCTTGCACAGTGTGTCTTTGTGTCAGCCTGAAGGGGCACACTGCCCATAGGCTTTTTGGCAGGACAGGGACACTGTATGGCTTTAAACTTTCCCTGATCGAATGTGGGAAAAGAAGCAGCTAGCCAAGTTCTGAACAGAGTTTTTATTGTGCTGAGGCCAGGAGGTGAAGGGGGGATGGGGAGGGATAAGACTCCCACACAACTTCTGCACTGCTCTACTTTCTGGTGGATGTAAGTTAAAAAGGCTGACAAAGACACCTTTGGGTAGATGGGGCAAAGGAAGATCTGGAACTTTATGTAATGCAAGTTAGGATCTGCAGCAAATGCTACACCCAAACACACCCAAACACACCCAAACACACACACACACACACACACACACACACACACACACACACACACACACACGTAAAATGAACTTCCTAGCAGCAACTAGCACAACTGAAGAGCAACCAAAATAATATGTATGAACATTTAGATTCTAACTGATCTAATATTAGCCCTTTGCTGTAAATTGGAAAACTTAAATTGTCTAGTGTCTTTTTAAGGGAGTGAGTTTGTAGGGAAATGGGATCTATAGAAGACAGAAACAGTGGGGCCACCACCATCATTTCAATGAAAACCACAACAGGACATTTCTCTTTTTAAAGAACAACATCAAAAAAGGATGAAAATCTCATTTGGAAAGTATACTCTGCTTTTGGCTTCTCAGGAGTTATGTTCCCAGAAACTTCTTTCTTATTCCTGGATCTTTTAAGTCCTTGTCTGAATGGCCGTCTCCACTTCCTAACTTCCCCTTCTCTTCTGAGTTCACTTCAGTTGAGATTCTGACTCTTCCCCTTCACTAAACCCGTTCGTGTAAAATCCAATGATCCCTTCTCATTTCTCAAATTACCCAACTTTCCAGATACATTTGATCCAGTAGACCACTGCCTTTTAAAAATATGCTCTCTGCTTAGCGTCCATGATGCCCAGTTTGCTTGGCTTCCCTCTAATTTACTGATTATTCTTTCTTGGCCTCCTTTACTGGCTTTTCTTCCTCTGCCTGACTCCTAACTATTGTACTGTCACAGAACTCTTCCTTCCACTTCCTTATCTACTTTCATTCCTGCAAGGGGAAGACCATCAAGTGTCATGGCTTTAAACATCATCTTTATGTCGATGGTTCCACATTTCTGTCTTCAGTCTGATCTTCTCCATTGAACTTCAGACTCTACTCAGTCTCTGCAGCATCTTCACTTGATGTCCCATAGGTATCTCAATCCTAACACAGAGCTCTTGAGTAATCCCTGACAAGATCCTTCCCTCTTCAACTATTCAGTATCTCTAAGTTGTTTCACCACCCACCCAGGTACTCAAGTCAAAAACCTATGTGTGTTGGGGCCGGCCCGGTGGCGCACTGGATAGTGCGCCGCTTGGGAAGCGCGGTGGCGCTCCCATCCGAGGGTTCGGATCCCACATACAGACCGGCTCCCGCTCACTGGCTGAGCGAGG
>NW_007741930.1:23136-23483 GCF_000696425.1 Galeopterus variegatus
AAAAAAAAAAAAAAAAAAAAAAAAAACCTATGTGTGGATCATCTTTGTCTCTTCACTTTCCCTAACTCCTACCCCCTCATTGAACCCATCAACAAGTTGTCAATTCCATCTCAACCCATTCACTTCTCTCCATCTCCTTTGCTATTATTATAGCCTAAGCTCCCATCCTCTCTTGTCTGGACTATCATATAGATTCCCAACTGGTCTTCCTGATTCCACTTTTGTCTCCCTTCAATTAACTACCAAAACATTAAACCTTTTTGAAGCATAAATAAGATCATGTTACTTCACTGTATAAAATTCTCCAACGGCTTTCCATGTAATCAGAGTAAAGTCCAAACTCCTTA
>NW_007741931.1:0-660 GCF_000696425.1 Galeopterus variegatus
TTGAAACTGCAAGACTTTGGAAAATCAGGCCCTGTGAAGTACATATGCTTTTTAGTATATTGCACAAAGACATCATATCACACTATCAGGAAAATACTGCAAAGTTCTGGACTGAATAGTGTAAAGGTCATTTATTAATTGTTAAATTCTTATTAGGAAAATATCTTTATTTAACTTTCATGTCAACTTTTATGTTCTTCCACTTTGGGGCAGTTGTGGATAGTGGAATTTATTTCATGCAATTGACCCCTTTTAATAGGATATACAAGTGCTAAGTGATCTTGAATGAAGAATTCAAAACCTACCTTAGTTGAGACAGTGGCTATGGAAGTATGTCCATTTCTGTAGTCTATAGGCAAACTAAAGCGCAACACAGCAGTAGAATTAGCCAATTCAAATGTGAGTATTCTTAGAGTCAGTTTGATAGCAGAATTTAGAGAGTTTCCCAACTCTCTAAATTGTTGTTGCTTTGTGTTGCTTCGCCCCCCATGGATTTGTCACCCCACTTCCCCTGGGTGACAGAGATGCAAAGGATTACTCAAAGTCCATCTCTTCTGAGCAGTGAGAAGCCCCAAAGTGGTTAACTTCCCTGGGACCTGCCAGCGAGAGGCAACCCTTCCTTGGGAAATTAACCCCAAATTGGGGTTCTCTTCCTGCATT
>NW_007741931.1:4347-19718 GCF_000696425.1 Galeopterus variegatus
ACACCAGCCATCCTTATATAGGATCCGAACCCGTGACCTCAGCGCTACCAGCGCTGCACTCTCCCGAGTGAGCCACGGGGCCAGCCCTACCCTGCCATATTAACATCCAAAAATATCACATCATTGGCCAGTAAAAAATTAATGGAAAATGATAAATTTATGACATCAAGTGTATTTGAAAACATAGCAAATAAAACATTTTAGAATTATCTTACTCCAAAGCAAACCATGTTTGATCATGAAAACCTTCTTGGTTGGGTGCCTCTTTCCTTCTGTCACCTTCTTCAGTCACTCAGTAAACATTACCTTGGTGGCTTTCTTGCTGATTCTTCTGCAGCTTTCTTCTACAAGTTTCTGTAACACAGACTGTACCTCTTTCAAAACATTTCTGAGCAAACTCAGCCTGAACATTTAATGTCTTTCGTGGCATTCTTCATTTTTCTCTTCTAGAGTCATAGCAAAAGTCTGGCTACTGCACAAACCATTTGTAGTGCTTAAGGGTGTTATTTTTTCTGAGTTTGGTGTTTAATGCCTACAAGAGGGCACCTCAAAAAGTTCATGGAAAGATTCCTATTATGTTTTCTACAAAATTTTAAGTACCCTCATATTGACAGGGTGGAGCTTGAGCAGATTTTTCTTTTTGTGCCATACATAGGCCTCCCACTAATATGGCTGAATTCCTTGTCCTCCCCTTCTTTAACCCTTATGTTAATTTTTTCCAGCTGATATTAGCCTGTATGTAAGTTTCTATCTAGAGTTGTGTTGAGGGTTAATAGCTGAATGCCTTTTTGCTCTCCGTAGTTCTGCGGTTACAAGCCTGTCACTTTTTTGCCTTCCTGTGTTAGTACTAAACCACAGCCTGCCAGCAATTTCCTGTGTAGATGAGAGACAAAACTGTTTTTTAATTTGGCTGAAGAAGACCCCTACTCAAGATCTCATGCAAGTAGTCTTGCTCTTTGACCACACTTCCTGCCCTTGCTCCCAGCTGTGATAAAGCCCCCTACCCAAAGCCACTGACCTAGTTAACCACCTGTTGAAGACCCCTGATTTAGGTAACTCTGCCTGAATACAGACAGAGCCAATAAAAATGCTTGCTGTTTACCTACCCAAAGAGAGTATGTAAGGCTAGTTCTCCCTGCATTCTGGGCTCAGGTTTTTGGAATGCTAATTCCCCCTGAGTCTGCTGGCATAATAAATCTGTGTTCTCTGTCTCTCCAAGTGACTCCGTTTCTTTTGGCATCTCCTTCCACAACATCACGAGACCTATGGGAAGAGAAGGACGTACTTGTGTTCCTATGTGAGGGATCCAGACTAAACCGCATATACATACACACGTTGCATTTTTATAAAATCTGATAGAAAATTATGCAGCTGCACTATGTGAAAAACTGGCTCTTGTGCCACTGCATTATGGTGACATAGGAGAATTGCCATCTAGGGGCGGACGTCCATGAGAGCACCCACCTCCCAAGTCTGATGCTGCAGTTCCCCAGACTAGGATGTATTCCTTTACCTGTTCATCCGTCATTGATCGGTTGAAGCAGACACGTGATAAACAATTGGCTAGGCTTGTGGGGTTCTGACCAGTGGAGCACACAACCAAGAATCCTTAGTCAAATGAGAAACAAATTACCTCATGTACTAATTTGATGAAGTGCCCAGCACTCCAATGGCAAAGTCTAGTAAAGTAGGGAGAGGAGAATGTGGCCTAGAGTTGAAGCTAAACTGAGGCTCCCAGTTCCCTTCCCAAACACAGATCGGGAGTCCAGCATGCTTGCCTGAGCCAGCAGATGGAAGCCGGAAGGTGATACGCCCTCAAAGTCCAAGCCCACACTTTTTCCTTAGTAGTTGCACGACCTGGATCACAGGTGCACAACACACCCAGTTCCAGGCAGAACGGGGAAAGGGTGGCAGGTGGCCCTCACCCTTCAGAGCAGTGGCCTGCTCACTAGGAGATGTGGCCAGTGAATGAGCCGGTCCCCCTCAGAGGGGGACCCGATGAGGGTGGAGAGAGGAGCGGACACCTACTCTAGATCACCCCCTCCTTGAAAAGAAATAGCAGGAGTGCCACCTCAGTCACTGGATGCAGGCAGCACGAGGAGAGAGTGCTAAATCCCTTCTCTCTGCCCATAAGGACCCCTGTCTCATAGGAATGTTGGGAGGTGGGGGGTTAAACCAAGTAAAATACCTAGTATTGGTCGGCCTGTGCCTAGCATGTGGTCAGGGCCTCATAAAGGAGCAATTTCTCTTCTGTCCACTCTTGGGTATTTTATGAGCTTCTTGAGGGGAGGTGCTGGGTCTGAATGATCTTTGCAGGCTGTTAAATGGAACCAATCAGTTGTATTTATTTATACTTCAACGTGCTTAGCACTGAGCCTATTTAGTTTAAAAGAAGTAGGATTTTAAAAGAATTACAGGATTTTTCAGACCAAGAAGAAACCTTTGAGATCATGATCTAATTCCTTCATGTTACAGAGGAAGAAACCAGGGTCCAGTGAGCTGGGGGAACAGGGATTCAAGCTTCCAGCTCAGAGTGCTTTCCAACACAGCGCGTTTCACTGGGAGCACCTCAAAGAAGCGTCTCAGTCACATCTGTGTCCCATATACCTGCTGCAAAGTGTCTGCCATGTTATTGGCTTTCAGATAATGTTTGTTAAATAAATTAATTTGTCATCTTCCCCTGCTTGGCCTTTGGCATCGTAGGATAGCTTGTGGCTTTGCAAGACTACTGTGAACAGACACAATTTGTGATATAACCATCTCTATACCACATACAGGGGCTTAAAGTTTGCCTCTTTCAGGGAATATGTAGATAAAAATTAAAATGTTTTAGCATCTTTTAAAAATATGTATATCTCCAAGTATATATATGTAATGTATATTTTTGAGGATATATCAGGGGATAATGCACCACTTAGTGTGTGTTGTATTTTTATTTTAGGTAGAAGAAGTGATTGCAAGTGGTCGACAAACATCCAAGAATGTGAGAACTGGCTTGAACAGCAGCAGAGAGCAAACAAGCAGAAGGTACCTCCTCCCCAGCGTCCTCGGCTTTGTTAAAAGGCTTTTCACTGTTGTTCGTTGGGTAGAGTACAGCTTCCAAAATGATACAAATATTTAAAGTTTAGTGATTCACACCATGAATGTTAGTTTTCCAAACCTTGACTTGATTTGTAGGGCTCTCAATCCCTAAACAACACATCTGTATCCATGCAGGTCCCAATTTCTAATATCAATAATAATAATAATAATAATAACTATTATTATTATTATTATTATTATCATAGCAAGACTAATATTACAACACCAGTGACTACTAACATCTCCTGAGCACTTGCTTTGTGTCAGCCACTATTCCATGAGCTTACCTGTCTTTAACACATTTAATTCTCACAGTTTTTATCCTCAGTTTACAGATGGGGAAACTGAGGGAGAGAGACATTTAGAGTGTTCTCAAGGTCACGGAGCTGTGACATGTTCCGACAACTCCCTGAGCCCTGTTCATGACATTGCTCCCACAGCTCCCCTTTTATGATCGACATGTCACTTCATAGACGCCTCGACTCTCAGGGCTAAAAGGGCCCGAGAGCCCCATCATCCTGTTGATTGACATCATCATCCTGTCAATCTCCTGATTGTAGGTCACCTCCCAGCCTTTGCTTAAATCAACTTCCCAGCAGGACCCTCACCCTCCCAAAAGAACCTTCATCGCATTCTCAGTGTTCCCTCATGTTAGAAAGCCTCTCTCTGATTCCTACGTGAAGATCCTGGCTCTGGCCCCTGGAAACCCTCAGACCAAAGCCAGTCCCCTGTAAGCAGTGACATCCTTTGAGGTATTTCCCACAAAGCTCTCCTATTTTTTAGTTCTTCTCTGGAACCAGACCCCAGTTCTTTCAACTGTCCTTCTACTTCTCACGACTTCAAGACTCTTACCATCCAGATGGTGAAATCTATTTTGAACTAAGGCAAACTATCTTTGTGATACAAATGTGTATGCTAGAATTACCATCATAAAAATACCTGAACAAGTGCTATATTTTTGTCTTGCATAATAAAGCAGTCAGGCATTCTTCTATTCAAAGACAACTGTCAAAGTTTTGGAGAGATTTTAAACATGGGGTTTATTTGAACAACAGGTATGAAATTGAATTCCTACTAAAAAGTGAGTTTCTGCCTTTAACCCTGGAAATCCACTCTCATATTTCCCAGCTTGGTGATTTCCATTGCAGGTACAAGAACCAAAAGTATTATAACTATTATGGATATTCACAGTCATAATTAACCCCCAGCAGCATCAACACATGTAAAGAGTCTGAATCTAATTTGTGAGGAATCGCAGGGATGGGAAGCAAAATCACTGTAAACAGTTTGGAGCTGGTTTTCAGACTCCAGGAAAACTATCATTACTGTGATTACACTTGAGGATTTGAGAAGTCTTAGCGCAATTCCTCAGTCATCTCTCCTGTAGTACTTTTGCAAAGTCTTTTTTCATTTTGATTACTGAGAAATGATCACCTCACAACCACACGGAAAATGTCTATGTGCAGGTTGTTTGTGGTCCTTCTTAATCATTGACAAACGTCGCTGTACACATTATCTCAGCCTCTGTCTGGCAACCCCATTAACCAAACAGCTGCCTGTTAAGGCTGCACATGGGGCTTGCAGTCAGGCAGGGTTAGTGGTTGCAGGGAAAGAAAGATGGCAGGTGCAGCAGTACGCGGGAGGCAGAAGAGGCCCCCTGACCCTCTCTTAGCCAGAGTGGTCCCTTTTTCCGGCCACAGAGGCAATGAGGAGAAGGGCAAATATGAAAGGGTTTTGTTCCTTGGGACTGGAGGGTGACACTTGCCGAACCCCTGCGGTCCCATGACACTGTCACATAAAGGAAGATGCACAACTTCCTCAAAATTGAAGGTATGGATTGAGTGCTGACTGTGTTATGTGATGCTGTGTGTGTTTCACCTTCAAAATAACACTGCAAGATAAATACTATTATTTCTCATTTGCCAAGATTCAGAGGAATTGAATTTGCCCAAGATCACAAAGTTGACGTGTGGTAGAACCGGGTGATAAAACTTTGCGTTCACCTTCTTACTCTTGTCATGGTGTCTTTTAATGAACCGAAGATCTTGATTTTAAAATAACCAAAAATATTAACCTTTTTTTTATGGTTAATGCTTTCTTTGTCTTGTTCTAGAAATCCTATCATACCCTGAAGTCATAAAGTTAGTCTCTCGTGTGGTAAGGCTTCACAGTTTTACCTTTCCCATTTATGTATAATCTGTCAGGAATCGATCTTTATTTAAGGTATGGCAATTTAATTTTTTCCAACATGGACACTCAGGTGTCCCAGTGTCTCTTATTAAAAAGTTGGTCCTTTTTGCATCGGTCATCAAGGCCACCTCTGTCATAGATCAAATGTCCGTATATGTATAGATCTGTTTCTGGACTCTTCTGTTCTAATTCCTTAACTTACCATAATTTTATAATGAGTCTTTCTTTAAAACTGGTCAGAAAAGTCCTCTCACCTTAATCTTCTTGAAGAGTGAGTTGGCTATTCTTGGCTCTGCATTTTCATATATATTTTAGAATCAATTTGTCGAGTTTTACACACACACACACACACACACACACAGACGCAGACACACACGAATGTATTGAGATTTTATTTGGAATTGTATTGGACATATGGATCAATTTAGAGAGAACAATTCTTATAGCATTATCATCTCTAAGTCTTTTTCAGTCTTATTTGATTTCTCTCTGTAAAAATTTATGATTTTTTCATAAGTATACTCATGTTTTCTTAATTTTTAGGCATGTGCTGTTTTTGATGCTGGAAAGTGTATAATTCAGTGGCATTTAGTATGTTCACAATGTTGCCACCATCACCACTACATAATTCACTTTTCTGTTTGATTTTGTACCCAGCTGCCCTACCAATGTCTCTTATTGTTTTATTAATTTATTGTGGGTTCTTTTAGATTTTCTACATATCTGCAAAGAATGATAGTTTGTTTTCCTTCCAACCCTCATCTCTTTTCTTTCTTTTTCATGTCTTACTGCATAGGGAAATGCTCCAGTATAATGTTGAACGGGGAGTGGTAACAGATATTTTTGTCTTATTGCCAATCCCAGAGTGAAAGTATTCAGCATTTTACTAAGTCTGTAAAATTTTATTTAAACATAGTAGTTGTAGTGGTTTTAGCATTCATGCTTTTGTATCCTAATATCTGAAGTTTTTATGATTCTATTTTGGTTTTCATTGCTTCTGCTGGTTCTCATGCAAAGTGTCCTTTTTCCTTCAATGTTGTTTACTTTTTAATGTGAGCTGCATGCAGAACAGTTCTCTGGGTAACTTTGGACCGGCCAAGTTTCCCTCCTTTCTCATTTGTAGTTCTCAAGAATAACTGTAGAATGTGCTGGGAATGCAACATTTTGAGATAAGGAGGAAGTGGCAGGAATAGCTAAGTCTTTGTTCCAGTCCCCTTCCCTGCCCCAGAAACAGGTTGTCCTTTAATACTTTAGCCCAGCGATCACATCACCCTGGGGTATAAAACCCAGGGCAGGCTGCTTTCTGGGTTTCTCAGCTGCAGTGCAAGCAGGGCATAGACAGCTTTTCCAAGCCTTGGGGGACCAGCACCCAGTGTCTCCTGGGCTTCTGTTGTCCTTCGCTGCCAGTCTGTAAGTAATACACCTGCTTCATGTAACTTGTTCTGTGTGTGCGTGTTCCATTTCGCTGGACTCAGACAAGTCCGTAGCCAGTGCACAGTGAACCTGTTTCACACTCCATAGCCTTAGAAAATAGTTTGGGGGCTTCTCAGAGGCCTGGGAGGTACTTGACGAGGGAGCATTGGCATGTGCTTCAGGGAAGGACACTGCCTATTTGAAACTACATTCATTGAAATTTAAGATTGAGGGTTT
The DNA here is from genome assembly GCF_000696425.1 of Galeopterus variegatus. Taxonomy (NCBI): domain Eukaryota; kingdom Metazoa; phylum Chordata; class Mammalia; order Dermoptera; family Cynocephalidae; genus Galeopterus; species Galeopterus variegatus. The sequence goes on from NW_007741931.1 coordinate 11,269, forward strand.
TTAACCACCAGCTGCTGTGAACTTGCCAGCTTGTGGTGACAATTCAGCCCTCCTCTGCCCCACTAAAGCAGCTGTCCTGAGTACTGTGGGGAGGTGGGCAGAGAAGGTTGATTTTTCATTCACTCTTGATGCAAGAGAAGCCCTTTGGCCCTTGTACCCTTACTATGGAGAGGGTGTCTTGTTAGACTGCCCACCTGGCATGCTCAGGACTTTGACCTCTCTCCTCAGACTCTGTAAGGTCAGAAAGACCAAAGCACAACTTCCAGGGCCCAACAAATGCCCTCAGAGCAAAGGTGGCTTCAGGGCTCTGCTTCTCCTTCTGTGCTCTACTTTCACTGAATTCTGACCTTGTAGATCCTTATGATCTTATCAGACCTTTCATGATCTCAAGAAAGTTTTCAGTGGCAGCGAGGAGTGGTCCACATAAGCTCACCATATTACTAGAAAAAAAGTTCTTTTTTTTTTCATGTTCTTTAATAGAAGGAATTGATCTCTAATGTGTTTTACACCTAGGGATTAACTTTAGACATTTTTTTTCTTGCTTACTTCCATGATGATAAATCTGATCATTTTGTCTTCCAGCTATTCTTACTAGACTGCTGAGGTTCTGGTTCTGACAGTCAGGTGTTGGGTAAAACCAGTGATGGGCATCTGTCCTTCAAGCCTCTGACACTGAAGCAGGAAACAGCAGGGAAGAAAAGCCCCTCAGCTCTTTGTGTTGGGGATTAGTGCAATCCTCAAGTGCCCCAGGCTTAGCTGCTCCCTGTTTATTACTCCAGAGATTCATGAGTAATTAAAGTCCTCTACATCGCACATTAGCCTGTCCCTCACATCTGAAGCAGGTGAGCTGCAGATAACTGTGTCCTGGCTAAGTTCATTGTTTATTGCTAAAATCCAGAAGCTACGGCCCAAGAGATATGCCCAGAACTGCGATAGGCTGTTTTTCCTCAAAGTCAAGGACAACATAATTATAATAGATGAATTTAGATATTTACTTAATTAAGACACAGATGACCTTTTAAATAAGAACATAGTAATTAAAAAATAGGGTTTTTTATCAAAATGAAAGGGGAGAGAAAGAAAGAAATGTAGAGCTTTATTGAATGACTGTAACATAAGTCCTTAAAAACTGTAACTTCTGGGCCGACCCTGTGGCTCACTCGGGAGAGTGCAGTGCTGGGAGCACAGTGGCACTCCTGCTGCAGGTTCGGATCCTATATAGGGATGGCTGGTGCGCTCAATGGCTGAGTGCGGTGCGGACGACACCAAGCCGAGGGGTGTGATCCCCTTACTGGTCACAAAAAAGACAAAAAAAAAAAAAACCAAAAGTGTAACTTCCTACATTTCTATGAGAACATATTTTCCAAACTAAAAAGTGCATGTCAGTGTCAGTGATTGTTATTATTACTATTACTTATACAATTAAATAATTATACTAAATGAGAACTATAAGTATGAAAACTTAGTGACAACTGGTTCAGTTTATCTTAGAGCTATGTAAAGATTCATGTTAGGCTGTGGGATTCCTGATTTCAGGCAGAGTTGGTGTTCTTTTTCCTGTGTTTCTATACATAGGTGACATTTGGACATAACTTGTGCCAGTTAGGTTGCCTTTGCCAAAGGATGTTTAATTATCCCAAATAACAACTAGTCTAGAAGTAGGTAGTGTCACAGGTGGCTCAGCTGCCTAGTAGTTAAGGCCCCAGGTTAGTATCTCTGTGATATTTTTGGCCTTTCCTTCAGCATCCCAGAAGACTTCTGAAGCTTCGCATAGCAAGTTCTTGTGTCAGCATCCTGGCATAAGGAAGGCATGGTAGGCAAAATAGTAGCCCACAAAGGTGTCCCCATCTTATGACCCAGAACTTGCGAGTAGGTTACCTTACATGGCAAGGGGGAATTAAGGGTGCAGGTGCAATCAGCTGACCTTAAGATAGGGAGCATTTCCTGGGTTATCCAGGGGACCCAGTGTCATCACAGCACCCTTGTAAATGAAAGAAGGAGGCAGGAGAGGCAGTCAGATGTAGCGTGAGAAAGACTAAACTGGCCGTTGCTGGCTTTGAAGGTGGGCAGGGTTATGAAACAGGGAATGTGGCAGCTTTGAGAAGCTAGAAAAGGCAGAGACACTGATTGTTCCCCAGACTCTGCAGAAGGGATACAGGTATGCTGACCCATTGATTTCAGCCCAGCGAGGACCATATCAGAGTTCTGACCTACAGAACTGTGAGATAATACATTGGCATTGTTTTAAGCCACTAACTAAGTTGTAATTTCTTACAGCAGTGAGAGGAAACTCGTACAAAAGGGAGCTGGATAGGACTTCCTACTTGCCAGGCTCCAGGCCAACAGACTGCCCCTGCTGCTGGTGGGCAGCCATGCATCCCCAAGCACGAGTGTTGGGGTGGAGTTGCCCGGGGGGGTTTGGGTCATTTATGACTCTCCACTTCTATGCTGAAAGCCCTCTATCGGGCTAGGGATCGCAGACCCTTCAAACCCATCATGCAGATGGGGTCACAGACCCTTAATATTCAGTCTGCAAGCTAGGCAATTGGAAAAGATCCTGCGAGCCATTGGCAAAGTTGACATGCTTTACTAGGATGTGAGCTCAGCCCCTGCCACCTCGGCAGCAGGTCCAGCAGCAGCAGCCATGGCCTCCTAGGGGGTTGGGGAAGGGGCCATCTCCAGGTCCACTGTGGATCAGAGTCATTTGTCCTTTATACTTAAGTCAGATAACCCAGGAACACCTGGGTGCACTTGCCAATTACATCAGACAATAGACAAGGAACACCTGGGTGCATGTGGACAGTTATTGTATCTGCATCAAGCAGGATAGATCATGCTTGGGAAGATTCCCAACAACTGAGGGAGCCTGACCATTTACTTTATTTTTCTTACACCCTCCTTCCCTGTGATCAGGGGGTTTCTGCCAGGGCCTGAAGTCAGAGAAGATGCAGGTCAGTAGCTGCTGGGGAGGTGAACAGAAGGGTCTACAAGCTTTTTCAGCTTTAAAATTACCAAGTAAAACCTAAGCTGTTGGAAATCAGCATAGTGATTCCAGGTGTGGGGTAGGACATCGTGACTGGGAGGGGCACTCAGGGTCTGGGGGCTCCTAGAGTGCTCACAGCTTTCCGTTTCTTAATCCACAGGGTGTTCAGTTCATGACAGCTTGACGCTTGTGATTTGGGCACTTTTCTGTACCTGTACTGCACTCAGTAAAAAGGTTTAAAAAGTTATTAAGATGACGACATATTAAGTGAAATATCTTCACTTGCCACAATCCTGAGCCTGGCCTTCAGCTGTAGCTTCACACTCCTCTGTGGGGCAGGCTCAGGGCTGGCGTAGCTTCCAGAAGGCTGCTCCTGCACAGTGAGGTCAGCAGAAGCAGCAGCACCTCCCTTTTAGCTCAGGGCAGCTGGGCAATTTGGTCAGTCAGACTGTCTCACTTGGGCACAGATCATAAGGCTACTTTAAAAACAATAATTACTGTTATTGTAATAGCTCCTGTTGCTAATACCTATAATATCACTTGATATACTTAGTGTGAATGTACTAAGGATGGGAAGAGATCTTTTCAGTCTCCAGGACCCAAACAAATCTGGGCACATAGTAACTACTCAGGAGACAATTGTTGAATGAATGGGCACATGAATTGTGAACAGCTAAAGGAGAGAAAGTAAATAATCTTGTCTGTGACAATTAGCAATTAAAGAGAAATGTGAAATTTGGAAAGCAGGGTAATAACAGAGAATGGTATCAGTGTTCTGTTTTCTGACTAAATTTATGTGACTCTCAATATAATTAATAGGTGGTTACACATTATTCTTTAAAAAAATTACTGGCTATAACTTTCCAAAAAATAAACACACACCTAGTGCTTGGGTATCCCCAATATGAAAAGAAAAATATGGTGGGGTGAGGTGGCCCAGTGCCCAAGAGTTGGGGCGTTAACACTTGCCATGTATCCAAAGACTTTCAGCACTTGAGTCAAACATATTTCTCCAGGCAGCCTCCTCAACGTGTCAACCCAACCCATCCGTCATCTTGTCCTCAGTGTCTGAGGCCCTACCGTGGCCATCCTGGGCCCAACGCTCCTACTCCCTGCCCCTTGTCGCAGGTTCCTCATTCTCTGGAGATATCAAGCTAAGAGGGAGCAGTGCAAATGTTGTCTTACCTTTTGTCTGTGTTACCTCTCTGGAGTGTTCTTCCCCTTCAAAATCTAGCAAAATCCTATCCTCCCTCAGTGCCAGGTGCCACATTCCTTTCCCATATGATTCCTTTCCTAATTCTTTCCAGGCCTTGGTGATCGTTTCCTCCTCTGTGCTTCAACATGATTTGTTTATCCCACTTGCAGAGCCCCTGCCATAATGCTGCATGACAGCCAAGTATGTGTGTGTCCTTCTCATTTGATTGTAGACACAAGCCATGTCTCACTCATCTTTAAATTCCTAGCACTGGTTATAGCACTGGACGCCTAAAGGATGTGTACCGACAAGCACGCCGAATTGAATCTTGCTCATACACTACTGCATACGGACGTAGGCTACTCTTGTAGCACTGAACGTTCACTGAGTGCTCACTAAGTTTCTGGCACTGCTCGTTGTCCTCTATACCTGTGGACTTATTTGATATTGTCCACAGCCCTATATTTATTGTCATCATCCTGATTTTAAAGATGAGGTCATAGAGCCACAGAGCGGCTGAGTAACTCATCCAAGAGCACTCAGCTCAGTGGAACCAGGGTCTTGCAAGCTAACCTGGTCACTCTACTGCCTCCTGCCTTCCAGTAACAGATGAAACAGACTTTGTCTCTGGATTAACTAGAAGTGAGGTGAAAGAAGGCCTAGCAGGTAATGGGTTTACTGTTGCTATGACACAATTGGTTTTAGAATTAGTACTGACTTAGAGGACTTTTCTGAGGGATAAAATCTTATGTGCCAAATGCTAAGGATAGAAAATCCACTATTTGTGCTGTGTGGTCCCTAATTATTCTACAAGTAACTGTGTGTAGTGTTAATACCACAGACCTTGCTTCAGCGCCCAGCCCTGCCTGTTTATCTGTGGGACCTTGGCTGACTGCTCTTGTCCTCCCCGTGTCAGAAGGAGGTGATAGCAGGATTGTCAAAGGATTTAATGACACAAAAAGCTTAGCATAGGACTCAGAAAAGGGCAGTGTTTCAGGAGTCCCCAGAATGACTCCAGGTTCAATGACTCATTAGAAGCACTCACAGGACTCAGCATATGGTAGTACTCAGGGCTAAGACTTATTATGGCAAAAAGACACAAAGCAAAATCATCAAAGTGCAAAGTCCAGAGAAAACCAGGTGCAAGCTTCTAAGTTCTCTCCCTGTGGGACCACAGGACACACCTAATTCCTCCAGCGATGAGTTGCCACAACATGCATGAAATGTTCATCAGGGAAGCTCATTAGAGACTCTGTGCTCAGGGGTTTTACTGGGGGCTGGTAGGCACCTTATGCCTAACATTTACCAAAGCTCTGTGCTCCCAGAAAGAGAGCATGAACCATGTTGCCTGCATATATTGCCAGCCAAAGTGGGCCACACTCACTGTTTAGGGAAAGTTTCATGTCGGTGTAGGGAACTGTTTACCAGCCAGTGCTTGACCTTACAGTCAGGACTTTCTAAAGATAGTCATCTCTGGCCTGCTATGTTCATGCTTTTCTGCGCAGTCATCCACAGCTGTTATTTCCTGTGCATCGATGACTGGCAACATCCTAGCTGAAGCCACGACTCTGTCCTTTTAAATGCAAAGGGGTCTGAATACCATGGCACAGAGGCATCCCAGAGGAAGTGTGTTCAGGTCATGGCCACAGCACCATTCATTTATCTAGAGCATTGGTTTCCCTTCTCTGCTCATCCACATCATTTATCATCCTTCAGAGCATCTTCGGATCCCCACCTGTTTCACCTCTTTGGAAAATGCACAAGCCCCTTTTGATTTCGTCTTCCTCCTGTGGCATACATAGTTTATAGTGTATAATCTGGGTCTTCAAGATATACTATTCTATATTCTTTGTAGACTTTGTATTTTTCTTTATCAGTTCCTTATGTATTAGTCTAAGAGGAATTGAAAAATCAAATGTTTTCAAGGGCTGAGCAGGGTACAGAAATGGGAGGGAGGGTTGCAAGGACAATGGAGAGTTCACACTTTCAAAAAAAGATTGAACCTTTCTCTCCCAAGAAAAGGTGTGTGCTGGATAAATTTAGTAGTCCAAGGACATCAGTTTGTGGCTCCTGGATTAGACTGGCCGTGATTTTCTTTGGGTCAGAAATAATTTCTTACGTAATTTCAGTATTTTCCCAATAGAACAATAATATTTTTTTTCACTTATTCAACAAGTATTTATTTGGTATCGGTTTGTGCCAAGAGTACAAGATGTGAAAGACAAAATTTTTGCCTCAAAGATGTCAGTTTTATAGCAGAACAGACCAATAATGACACAATGACATGACCGTATAATAAATTCTTTGTTAGAGCACTACAGCGCACTGTTAAATGTTACCAGGAATCTTGTCTATTTGTACAGACCGTGGAATCCATGGTGCCTACTATAGAACCTAGAATATAGTAGGCACTTCATATGTATCTGTTGAATGAATGAATGGTGCTGGAATTCTAAAATAGTTTCACTGATTATCAAAATTACTAGGGAAACTTTAATAAACATACAAATTACTAGGCCTAACTCCAGACCAATTGAATCAAAATTTCCAGGAAAGCAGTACAGAGACCTGCATTATCTACAGAGTTTTCTGTATGAACAAGATACTGGAAATCATTGGCCAATGGAGATTCTTCCTTGTTTTGTTTTATTCTTGCTGTTGCTGAGAGAACTCCGTGTGGGCAGTAGGAACAGGTTCTTGTGGGAGGGGAAGTTCTTGTGGGAGGGAGCCTTTGGAATTTGTAGTATAAATGCCACTGCTAAACCATGACAGGTTGGTTTGTCTGAAGCAGCAGGGTTCAAAATCTGATTAGCTGTATTCAGGAATAAGACCTACCTAGAGTGATTCTATTATTGATCCTGGCTGTGGAGCTTTGCCTGTTATACCAATGTAAGTATCAAAAAAACTCTTAGTAAGCCGAGTCTCCCAGGTGACCTCTCCTCCAACTGCCTGTGCGTTAGCACAGCCCCGTAACACTTTTTGGCACTTTATTTCTCCACGGGCCAAAATCTTGCTCCTACAAGGTTCTAAGCTGCTTGAAGCCAGGAATGAGCTCTTATTTTTATCTATATGCTCCAGGGATAGCACTTGATAATATTTGCTGAATTAATGAATGAATCTATCTGAAACACAGTGTTAAATGATGTAACATCAATTCCCCTTTGCTTTTTGTTGTAGAAGCAAGCAAATCGAGAAACTAGAAGTAGATCCTAGCAAGCATTCGTTCCCTGATGTGACTAACATAGTCCGAGAGAAAAACCACGCACCCAGAAGGTTGGGATATGAACCCAAAATTATACCAAGTGAGGAAGATCCAGACTTTGAAGATAACCCTGAAGTGCCTCCACTGATTTGAAACATCAGACTGTGTTGTCATTGACTGTGACCCACCAAATCCAGTTTTGCTTGGTGCAGAGAGTATATGCATTATCATTTCCAGGGTAAAAATGGAGTTACTATTACTCCAATGTTTTAACTCCTACTTTGTACAGTAATATTCTTAAACTAGTTTAAGTTAAAATGTGCTCCTTAAATATGCTATAACTCATCATTTGTCTTTAATAAAGGGTTGGCTAGTGAAAATGGTCAGTGAAATCATAGAACTATTACATAAAACATTGATTATACATCATATAATTGCCTGCTTATGCAATAGATTGAGTCACAAATAAAATGACTGATTATTAAATTGTTAGTTCAGCAAATTGGTGGAGCTCAGAAGTTAAAACTGTAATTTCAGACCCAATTGGATTGCTTTAATATGATTTCAAATATGGTTTCTTCTTATGACGTGTTTGCTGTCTCTGGTGGCATGGTATAAATGGCAGGAATATGAGTTTGGAAATTAGACACCCTGGATTTGGATTCCAGCTCAGTCCCTTTGTAAAGACCTTCAGCAAGTCCTTTAATTCTCTGAGATGTAGTGGCTTCATCTGTGATTGTGGAATAATTGCGCTTGCTTCAAAAGTCTGTCTCAGGGCTGACCCAGTGGCGCGCTCGGGAGAGTGCGGCGCTGGGAGCACAGTGATGCTCCTGCCACGGGGTCGGATCCTATATAGGAATGGCCGGTGCGCTCACTGGCTGAGCGTGGTGCGGGCGACACCAAGCCAAGGGTTGCGATCCCCTTACTGGTCACAAAAAAGGGGGAAAGAAAAAGTCTGTTTCAGAATCAGCTGTATGAAGCATTTAAATCAGGCTTTCCCAAATATTCATTTGACAAATACTGAGCAGCTATTGAGTGCTGGCAACTGCTCTGTTCATCAGGGATTCAGT
>NW_007741931.1:20186-23481 GCF_000696425.1 Galeopterus variegatus
AGCGTGGTGCGGGCGACACCAAGCCAAGGGTTGCGATCCCCTTACTGGTCACAAAAAAGGGGGAAAGAAAAAGTCTGTTTCAGAATCAGCTGTATGAAGCATTTAAATCAGGCTTTCCCAAATATTCATTTGACAAATACTGAGCAGCTATTGAGTGCTGGCAACTGCTCTGTTCATCAGGGATTCAGTTGCAGCAAAGCAGCCACATGTGTAAATGTAGACTATGTAAGGTGGGATGAGAGCTGTGAGGGAGTCAGGCAGCATGAGCAGCTCAGTGGTGATGGGGAGCGTTTTTGGATAGGACCTCTCTCTACCAGAAACTTCCAAGAGAAGGCTCTGCTCATGTTTTAGCAGAGGACCAAAAGGTATCAGTCAGTGTTCAGTTGGGAAATTGAGCCACTATAGATAAAGATAAGAGACTGATTATAGGAATGTAATTTGACACTAGTGTGGGAGGAGCTGGAATGTGAAGTTCTAGAAGGAGAGGGGAGAATTGGAGGAAGACGACAGGTGCAGGTGGACGAGCAGAGCTTGCACACCACTCTCCTGAAGTGCTGCCTCTGTTCAGCTGCTGCCCGTTTGGTCCATTGCCAAGCTCCTTGTAGGTGGTCTTGGGGCAGCCTTTGTCAGCAGGCCTGCAGTAAGAAAGATGGATGGGCACAGAGTGGAGAAGACCGTGGGCAGGCTGGGGCCTGCTGGGTACCTCTGCCTCTGTCCTGTGTCTGATGGTGACGACTGTCCAAGGATAACACCTTCTGCTTTAATTCCACTTCCCAAACTTCATGCAGCTTCCTCTTTTGGTCAACTCTTCACATGAACCAGGGAAGGGGATTCTGGAAAATGTAGGTCCCATAGTCTTATCCAAGTCCACATCTCACAGTCCAACAGAGCCCAACCCGTATCAGCTTGGCAACCATTTACATTGATGGGACTATATTTAATGTCCACATAAAGACAAATCCAAATTATCCTTCTGACTAAACTAATGCAACTATCCCTTAAACAACCAGAAGCATGCTATCTATTATGGACTGAATGTTTGCATCTCCCCAAAATTCATGTGTTGAAGCTCTAACCCCCAATGTAATGGTATTTGGAGGTGGGGCCTTTGGGAGGTGATTAGGTTTAGATGAGCTCAGAAGGGTGGGCCCCTTATGGGATTGGTGCTTTTATAAGAAGAGGAAGAGACACCAGAGCTCTCTTGCTCTCTCAGCCATCTGAGGACAGAGCAAGAAGTCGGGAAGAGAGTCTTCATCAGGAACCTAAGCATCTGGCACCTTGATGTTGGACTTCTGGCCTCCAGATCTGAAGGAAATAAACTTTTGTTTAAGCTGTCCAGTCTATGGCAGTTTTTGATGGCAACTCAAGCTGACTAAAACACTGTCCTTCTCCCCCAAAAAGATAAACAAAGTCCCATATGTGACCTTTTCCATCCTTGGGTGATGGTTTTATCTCTTTTCTAAAGGAGTCACACTCTTCTTTTGATATCCTATGAATTAAAGTTAAACACTATTAACACATGTTAGAATGGGAACAGGAAGACAAAGTAAAGGTATTTAAATGTATGGATAAAATTTATATAGAGATAGATTTTTATATATGGATATGTATATACACATATATATTCACATGAAAGCAAGGAGGAAATACCATCGCTAGTATGGTTCTTGTTTCTGCAGCTGGTCCCGTGGTTGTAGCTGATGGCTGTACTGTATTTATAGTGTCTTTCTCCCACCCCCGATTTCACATTACCTTTCCCTCAGCAAGCACCTCAGCTGGTGATTAGTTCCTGGCCTGGTGGAACAACCAGCCTTCATTTCTGCAAATTTTATGCCACTCACAGTCCTGCCTCTATTGGGTTATGTACTTTTCCATTTACTGTTACCACAGATATTGGAGGTACTAAGAGATGCCCCAAGTAGCATCTGCATTTTAGTTATATTTTTCCCTGTTCTCCCCCCACTCCCCGTGAGTAGTAGCCATCCCATTTTTCTGTGGTAGTCACATCAGACAGCCAGTAAACTAATTTCCTTCTTAGTTGTTTTATTGGCACAGGGATTCCAAAGCGGCCAGATTGGTGTTAACTCCCAGTTAGAAGGCAGCATGTTGTGTTCTCAGATGGAAGCACGCTTTCCTTTGGAACTAATGTCTCTAAGCCAGTAGAGCCTAAAGTTGCAGAAACAGGGAGTAAAACTGGCTAGTTAATTATTAGTCACTTCCGTTTCAATCCCTTGGTTCCAGATCCATGCATCTCGGCTATGGGAGGGACAGCATCACGTACTGAATGGGAATTCAGAGCATAACTTTATCCTAGGGAACATCACCTCACCAGCACAAAGTATTATCACCCCACTAGCACTGTAGTTGAGTTTTCCAAAGGCCACTTTATTGTTCTATCAAGTCAGCTTCTCCAGGATGCTGAAGAATATGCTAAGTCCACTGAATTTCATAACATCATTCCATTGGCATACTTTATTTACTGTAAATTGAGTTTCCTGGTCAGAAGCGACATTCCATGAAATACTATGACAGTGAATATGGCATTCATTATGTAAATTCACAGATAGTGATTTTAGTAGAAGCACTGTAGGAAAGGAAGGCAGATTCATATTCAGAATAAGTGTATCTTGCAGTGAGAACAAGGCTCAGCCCCTTCCATGATAGAAGTGTTCCACTGCTGCCAGGTGGCTGGCTAGTCATTTGGGGACTTTAAAGGACTGTATAAGGAGCTCAATGTTAACTTCTGGTATTGTCATATTGGTCACTGTGGAAGTCTGAAAACATTCCTACAAATTATTTGACATTGTTTCCATCAAGAGGTAGAGTCTGTCCTCTCACCTTGAATCTGGGCTAACCTCAGTGACTTGCATCTAACCAGTAGAGATGATGCTGCACTGCTGTCAAGACCATACCACTTCATGATGAAAAAGGCCATACCACATCTGCTTGGTTCTCTTGGAACACTCACTCTGGGGGAATCCAGCCACCATGTAAGAAGTCAGCTACCCTTGCAATTATTATGCTTAGGCATTCCAGTTGAACCCCAGCAGCACTACCAGCTGAACACGTTAAATTCTAGCCAAAGAGTGTGACACCAGTCCAGTCTTTGACACCAGTCCAGTCAAGATTTCAGATTACTGCAGTCCTGCCAAGGTCTGACTGCAACAGCAGGAGAGACCCCAAATGAAATCTACACAGCTGAGGTTTCTCAAAATCTAACATACAAAACTGTGAGCAGAATAACATGGTTGTTTTAATTCCATAAATTTGGGGGTAGCTATTTTTGAAGCAAGAG
>NW_007741932.1:0-206 GCF_000696425.1 Galeopterus variegatus
GCTTCTCACATCTAGCATGTAGGAATTCTGGTTTGCAAATTCTATGTGACAGCCCATTGAACCCTATGGGGGAAACGGCTTGTGAAACTTCTGTTTAAAAATCTCTGTCAAAAAGCGTCAGAGAAGCTTCCCCGCTTAGAATCCCGCATAACTCACTAAACCGAACATGTGCCAGTTAGAAGAGAAGTTGAGCTAAGAGGAGTTTG
>NW_007741932.1:5461-6616 GCF_000696425.1 Galeopterus variegatus
GAACCGAAGATGTGGCAGTTACAAGAGAAGTTGAGCTAAGGGAAGTTTGTTTTCTGAAATTCGAAGCGAAATCACAGTGCAAACGGCCTTTAAGCAGGCTTGAAAAGTGTGGTGTATATCTCTGCCAAAAACGCTCCCTGGAGGTTCAGGTTCTGCAAGCCACTTTAACTTTAAGAAATGAGAGAGCAGAATGTGCTTCTCACATCTAGCATGTAGGAATTCATGTTTGCAAATTCTATGTGACAGCCCACTGAAGCCTATGGGGAAACAGCTTGTGAGACTTCTTTTACAAAATCTCTGTCAAAAAGCGTCAGAGAAGCTTCCCCGCTTAGAATCCGGCATAACTCACTGAACAGAAGATGTGGCAGTTAGAAGAGAAGTTGAGCTAAGAGGAGTTTGTTTTCTGAAATTAGAAGCGAAATCACACTGCAAATGGCCTTCAAGCAGGCTTGAAAAGTGTGGTGTATATCTCTGCCAAAAACTCTCCCTGGATGTTCAGGTTCTGCAAGCCACATTAACTTTAAGAAATGAGAGAGCAGAATGTGCTTCTCACATCTAGCATGTAGGAATTCAGGTTTGCAAATTCTATGTGACAGCCCACTGAAGCCTATGGGGAAACAGCTTGTGAGACTTCTTTTTCAAAATCTCTGTCAAAAAGCTTCAGAGAAGCTTCCCCGCTTAGAATCCGGCATAACTCACTGAACAGAAGATGTGGCATTTAGAAGAGAATTTGAGCTAAGAGGAGTTTGTTTTCTGAAATTAGAAGCGAAATCACACTGCAAACGGCATTCAAGCAGGCTTGAAAACTGTCTTGTATATCTCTGCCAAAAACACTCCCTGGTGGTTCAGCTTCTACAAGCCACTTTAACTTTAAGAAATGAGAGAGCAGAATGTGCTTCTCACATCTATCATATAGGAATTCAGGATTGCAAGTTCTATGGGAAAGCCCATTGAAGCCTATGGGGGAAACGGTTTGTGAGACTTGTGTTTCAAAATCTCTGTCAAAAAGCGTCAGAGAAGCTTCCCCGCTTAGAATCCGGCATAACTCACTGAACAGAAGATGTGGTAGGTACGAGAGGTTGAGCTCCAAACTTTTTGTTTTCTGAAATTAGAAGCGAAATCACACTGCAAACGGCATTCAAGCAGGCTTGAAAA
>NW_007741932.1:11346-11649 GCF_000696425.1 Galeopterus variegatus
GAATTCAGGTTTGCAAGTTCTATGTGAAAGCCCATTGAAGCCTATGGGGGAAAGGGCTTGTAAGACTTCTGTTTCAAAATCTCTGTCAAAAAGCGTCAGAGAACCGTCCCCGCGTAGGATCCAGCATAACTCACTGAACCGAGGATGTGGCAGTTACAAGAGAAGTTGAGCTCCAAACTTTTTGTTTTATGAAATTAGAAGCCAAATCACACTGCAAACGGCATTCAGTCAGGCTTGAAAATTGTGGTATATATCTCTGCCAAAAACAATCCCTGGAGGTTCAGCTTCTGCAAGCCACTTTAA
>NW_007741932.1:17287-17658 GCF_000696425.1 Galeopterus variegatus
AGAGAAGCTTCCCCGCTTAGAATTCAGCAAAACTCACTGAACCGAAGATGTGGCAGTTACAGGAGAGGTTGAGCTCCAAATTTTTTTTTCTGAAATTTTAAGCCAAATCACACTGCAAACGGCATTCAGGCAGGCTTGAAAAGTGTGATGTATACCTCGGCCAAAAACACTCCCTGGAGGTTCAGCTTCTGCAAGCCACTTTAACTTTAAGAAATGAGACAGCAGAATGTGCTTCTCACATCTAGCATGTAGGAATTCAGGTTTGCAAGATCTATGTGCAAGCCCATTGAAGCCTATGGGGGAAAGAGCTTGTGAGACTTCTGTTTTTAAATATCTGTCAAAAAGCGTCAGAGAAGCTTCCCCGCTTAGAA
>NW_007741932.1:23186-23481 GCF_000696425.1 Galeopterus variegatus
TGTGAAAGCCCATTGAAGCCTATGGGGGAAACGGTTTGTGAGAATTCTGTTTCAAAATCTCAGTCAAAAAGCGCCAGAGAAGCTTCCCTGCTTAGAATCCAGCATAACTCACTGAACCAAAGAAGTGGCAGTTACAAGAGAAGTTCGGCTACAAACTTTTTGTTTTCTGATATAAGAAGCCAAATCACACTGCAAAAAGCATTCAAGCAGGGTTGAAACGTGTGGTGTATACCACTGCCAAAAACACTACCTGGAGGTTCAGCTTCTGCAAGCCACTTTAACTTTAAGGAATGAG
>NW_007741933.1:0-23474 GCF_000696425.1 Galeopterus variegatus
AGGCCCTGTGTCCCAGGGGCCCTCAGGAGCCTCACCAGTTTGCGCTGACACCAGTGGCAGAGGCCGCAGAGGACGACAGTGACGCTAAGGCTGACGGTGATGATGGCAGAGACCAGCAGGACATCGCGGGTGGGTGCCCCTGGGGAGGATACGCATAGGTCAGATCCTCATTGGCCAGGGCCAGCCACGTTCCCTAAGCCCAGAGTCCCCCCAGAATAACCACCCTACCCTTCCATCTGGCCCCAACACTGGGAGCTCTGAACCCAGATTCTAGTCCCAGCTCTGCCTTGCTGGGTCGACTTGGCAAGTCCCTTCCCCTCTCTGGGCCTCAGTTTCCTCATCTGTAAAATGGGGGAATTATGCCAGTTGGTGTCTCTTGGCCTCTCCCTGCATGGACCCTGTGTGAGTCCTTGGGATCTGTGCATCCTTCAAACCTGACCCCCTCAAAGGGAAGGCAAAAGTGCCCCTCAGCTCAGCCAGGCTTCATCGGGTAGGCCAAGTTCCTCTAAAGGAGCCACTGCCATGGCCTTCCCGCCAGCACTCCCCCCACCCATACTCTGAGCCTCAACTCCAGCAAAATGTACCCAGGGGTTATTATTAGTTCCTACAGTCCCTCTGAGGATATCTGCCTCATGGGCGCTTACAGACCCTCTTAAGTGTTTGGCCACGATTCAACAGCCACATGTGTAGTCAGAGGGTGTAGTGGATTGAATTATGTCCCCCAAAACTCACTGAAGCTTGAATTGCGTCCCCAAGTTTCATATATTAGAAGCTTAATCTCCACTGTAACAGTTGAGGGTGGGAAATCCTATTATGGTAATTGAAAGGTGGTGCCTTGAAGAGGTGAATAGATTGTAGGACCGTGCTGTAGTGAATGGATTAATAATGGAGGTCAGGGGTGTGATGTGGAGGGCTTTAAAAGGAGAGTGAAGGAGGAAGTTGGCCTCTTGCTCTCTCTCTGCTCCACCATATTTGCAATGTGATACCCTGCCATCACTGTCACCACCACCAAGACCTTCACCAGCTGTGTTCCCCGGACTTTGGACTTCCCAGCTTCAGAAACTATAAGCAACAAATTTTATTTTCTTATAAATCACCCAGTTCCAGGTATTTTGTTATAAGCAACAGAAACAGACTAATACAGAGGGGAATCTCTGGAGCTCTCTGACCATGGCACCTTTAGCTCAGCTTTCCTTGGGCTGGAAGCCCACCTAACTGGCCTCTGCACCCCCTGCCCCCTCTATCCCTTATCCCCAAGCTCATCTCTAGGCCTCCCACCCCGCTCCCCCCAGCCCCTTCTACAAGGTTTGCAGTATCATAAATGCTCACAGGGACTACCCAGCAACTTCCATTCCAAGCGCTGAGGGGCCATATACTTCAGAAGTGGGAACCTGGATGCCCCTCACAGAAGACGAGACCTGCTCTGGGAAGAAAACCCCAGGTTTCTGTCCAAATCCCACCTCTTCCTAGCAATGTGATTTTGGACAAGTCACAGAACCACTGTTTTCTCCTCTGTAAACACAGATTAAAGCTTCTCCCCTGCCTTCCTCACAGGTGGCCATAAACATTAGCTCAAATCAAATTAAGGAAGGCAAAACTTTGACCAAAAATTATCTTGTGGGGGAGTGAGTGCAGTGACAGCAGTGTAGATCACACGTGCAGGGTAAATATGCATGCACTGGGATGCATCCTAAAATCAAGGAGGCGCTGTTTATTTACAGAGGAGCCTACATGGGCTTGTTGGTGCCAGTGATCGTGGTAATTAAGAACTGACAATGATCTGGCTGGTCCTGATTCCTGCGGTCTTAGCTTCTGCCTCCCATCCTCTTCTGGTCTCTCTTGCTTGGCCATGGAGCCTCGTGGAGGAGAGCCCTGTGATCATCCCTAGCTCTCAGGGCCCTCTGGGCTCCCTCCTACCACTACTCCAGTGCCCTGGGCAGCCCGTTCACTACTTGCTCTTCCTAGAATCCTGCATGGACCCCACCTCTCCCTTCCCACCTTCCTGAGCCTCCTAGCTATGGGAAAAGGCCACACTCACCTGGACCCACCTGTCTACCTGCTAGGCCAGCTAAGCCTCCTCTGGTACCAAGTCCGCAGCCTCAAGCCCCAGGAAGCCTCTGTACCCAGTTCACTGTCAACCTCAGGGCCCACAGCACCCATAAACTCTGGCCTGGGCACTCTGCAGACACCAAGCCTGGGCCTCCCTTCTGGGGGCTGAGGAGCACAGCTCAGCAGGCCTGGAGGGGCCACATTTGCCAAAGGTCTCAGGCCAAATGGGAGGCTTAGGTCTTTAACCTCCAGGCTTCTGAGGGTGGGGACAGTGCGCAACCCCAGGGCCCCAAGGTTAGGCCCACGGTGAAGAGATAGGCACATGTGCCCTCTGGGCAAGGGGCCTGTGCTTTCCCCAGCTTTCTGTGCCAGAGCCTGCCCCTACCCCACTGGAAGGGTTAAGGGTGCTCTGTGGGCTGAGAAAGCAGTGACCTCCCACTTCCCTTTGTTGAACCCACTTTTAAACAAAGTAAAGTCCATTCTTAGGCTAAGCTTTCTTCAGTGACTATCTATTAAGAATCTACTATGAAGCACAGGGGAAAGACGCCCTGCCCACAAGGAACCCTCGAATGGGGCACACAGGTGAGAATTCAGCTGATTATTTTCTAGCATGCCAGGTGCCCCAGAACCAGCAAGCAGAAGGACACCCCTCCTGGGTGACTCCAGAAGACCCGAAAAAGAGCCAAGCATGAGTACCAGCTCTGCCTCTCAATAGCTGTGGGGTCTTGGACAAGTGTCTTAACCACTTAGTGTCTCTGTTTTCTCCTTTATAAAGTGAAGATAATTGCACCCACCCCATGGGGTTGTTGTTAGCACTCAATAGGTGGGTACTGTTATTATGGCTGCTGGTGTTAGTTTTATCTCGGATATAAACAGAGGGCTATGGGAGCGCAAGTGAAGAATGCTTAACCTTGTGGACTAAGCGGCTATCTGGGAAGGCTCCCCTGAGGAGGTGGTGTTTGGTGTGGTCTGAGGATGGAGGCAAGGTGAGGGGAGGACATTGGGCAGAGCAAATGGCAAGAGCAAAAGCAAGGAAGTGGGAAAAGCGTTGGGCACGTTGTTTGAGGCACTGGACTGAGGGTTTGGGGAGTGGAGGTAGAGAGTAGGCTGGGAGGAGGAGGAGGTCCTGATGGGGAAGGAGTATGTCTATTGTTTTGTTCTGTAGGCCATGGGAGCCATGGAAGGGAGGGGCAGGATCAGGAGTGTTAGCAAGCTCATGATCTGGTAGCTATGGCAGGAGGCTAGTTGGAGGTCATGGCCTGCTTCAGGTGGGTTCTTCTGCCCTGGTGCCATCTCCACACACACCCCTCCCCCACATACCTCTTGGCCATGGGGCAATTCTCCAAGGGGTCACCTCCCTGGAGCTCCCTAGCTCCCTCCTCTCTTGTCAGACAAGGTCCTTCTTGAAAACCATTCCTCATTCCCTGCTGTAGGCCAGAGAGTCCCTATGGACAGAAGCCTATCAATCCCAAAAGCCAGTGGGCACACTCTGAAAGGTCCCTCGAGACCCAAGGGAACAGCCTTCTTAAGCATCTGTGGGCACAGCAGAAGGAGCTTGGGCTTGGAGTCTAGAAGAAGTAGGCTGAGGCCTGATTCCAGCCACTGACCAGCTCATGGCCCTGGGCAAGGCACTCAGCCTCTGGGACATCAGTGCCTTCATCTGTGCAAGAGGTGACCCTTGCTCACTCAGATGATGAGCCAGGAGTTCTAGGTGCTGTACATGCAGTCCCAACTTAGTCCTCACAACAACAACCGGGATAAGTATTATGACTGTCTCCATTTTACTGGTGGGGAAACTGAGGCACGGGGTGGTCAAATACCATGACTAAGGTCATTCAGTTAGTAAGTGGAGAGCCAGGGTTCTAACCAGGCATTCTGGCTGAGAGTCCATGCTCTTAGCCTTGACATCACACCCACTATATGAGTGGGTGGTTGGTGATTTTCAACGTGTGCTCTTTGGAACCCCTAGGGTTCCCCAGAATCTCTCAGGGGCTATGGAGGTGGATGCTGAACAGAAAAGGCTATGGTCCCCCAAGGCCTCTTCACCAGAGCAGTGTCCTTTCCCTCTGTTTCACATCTTGGGCTTTTGTAGAAAATTCCATTTGGAGAAGGAAATGTGTTGCTAAAGAAAATCAAACCCCTCTGGATCAGGGACCCTAGAGTACCCTACGATGTGGGTGGATGCTGTCGGCTTCCAGGCATTCCTCAGACAGCCCTTGAAAGCAGGGTGGAACAAATGCTTTCCATTGCAAATTGCACTGATGTTGTGAATAAAAGTGACATGATGTCCTCGGCCAGCATGCCCTCAAGTGATGTTGCCATCAAGGGGTGTGAGAGTGCTCTCGCCTGCCAGCCAGAGTGAACCATTCCCAGGGCATGGAGTCACTGTGTCTCTGGCTGGAAGGGACCTTGAAAGTCACAGAGTCAGGCCCCACAAGGCACAAACCCTCTTGGGCAGCCCTGTCGGTGGCGGGGAGCTGCTTCTGCAGGAGGCAGGCCCTCCATGGAAGGGCATTGTCAGGGAGGGCTGCTGTGTCTTGCACCATGCCGAATTTGTCTCCCTAGAACTTTCCTCCCATGGTGCTAAGCCTGCCCTCCGGAGCTGCAGGGAATAAGCCGGCTGTCTCTGCCACATGACAGGCCTCCAAATCCTTGCCGACAGTTCTCGTGTCCCCTTCAAGTCTTCTCCAGGCAAAGCCGCCCAGCCCTTCTAACCCTTCCTCAGATGACATACATGGTTTCAAGTCCCCTTATCGTCAGCATATTAACATTTGGGGAAAGAAAATAATGCAGCTCTATTCAGCCTTGGGTAGAGGAGATATCCTGGGCCCCAGAGGTTGAGACACAGACAAGGGCAGACAGATGACATTGGGAGGCCTGGGAGGCAGGGTGAGCCAGGAGCTAGGCAGAGCCAGGCCTCCTGGGTCCAGTCCCGGGGTGTCCTGAGAGTGAGGTGTGAGCTCAGGCATGCTGCTGCCCCTCTGCCCAGGCCTGTGGAAGCCACGCCAGCTGATCAGAGCTCAGGATTAATGATCCAGTGGAGTACTGTGTGCTTTGCTGGGTCCTGCAGGCAGAGTCTGTGCTCCTCAGCACGCCACCCCCAAGGAGATCTCAGGGTCAAGCCTGTGGACCCTGAGAAGTGGCCCACCTCTGCATTGGACAAGATGCCTCTGCAGTCTTCCCCTCTATCAGGTCAGCTCTGTGAGGGCAGGGCTTGCTTTCTGGCTCACCACTGCATTCCCAGCACCTAGGATGGAGCCTGGCATGTAAGTGCTCAATAAATACTTGCTGAAACAATCAATGAGGAGGAATCCCAGGCTTCCAGGAATAAGGATATTAATAGAGGCTACCATTTATTAAGCACCTAATGTGCACCACAGTACAGGGTCCATGAAGACAGGTGTTATATCTGCTCGGCTCACTCAGTATTCTCTGTGACAAGCTTGGTGTCTGACACAGGAGTTGCTCAGTAAATATTTGTTGAATGTTCAATGCTTGCACGTGTTATCTCATTTGGCACCCAAACAAGATGGAAAGGAAGATATGGGAGAGGCTATAGTGACAGAGTTTGAGATCCTCTCTTTTACACACACACACACACACACACCCCAGGACTCTTCCATTCTTCCCCCGTGTCCAACTTTGCCTGACAAACTCCTGATTTTTCTAGACCCAGGTGACAAAACCTCCTCCATGAAGCCTTCTTTAATCTGCCCAGTGGGAATTCATTTCACCTGCCTCTGAGTTCCCCTCAAACTGTGCCTGCATCCTTCTTTTCTGGCACAGTGATTAAATGCCAGGGCTCTGGAGCCAGACTGCCTGGGCTCAAATTCTGGCTCTGATTCTTCCAAGTCATGTGACCTAATCTCTGCATACCTTGATTTCCCCACCTATAAACAGGGGTTAATAATGGTACAGGTCTCATAGGACTACTGTGAGGTTTAAAGGAATTAGCACATACAATGTGCTTAGCACAGTACCTGACACAGAATAAAGAGACAACGAATGCTAGTTATTACCATAGCATTACCACGTCGTGCCCTGTAGTAGAGATATCTGGGGCACGGAGCTGGACTCAATGAGCATTGAATGAAACACTGAACTGGATATACTCTAGTTTTCCTCACAGGACAGCAGAGGTCAGGGGTCACATCTCACTCAATTCTGTGTATCCCCAGTCCCCTAGCCCAGGACCTCGCCAGGGCTTGACCAGCACAAGCATCAGTGTGCACCTAGGGCATGGAAGGGGGAGGGCTGAGGCATGGGGACATAGGGTGGGGGCAACAGCTGGAAGCCAGGCTGGGCCCCAGGTGTGAACTGCAGACCCAACCTCCTCCCTTGCAGGCTCTGCTCCCACTCCCAACTCCTTCTCATCTCCTCAGCAAGCCATGATTTATGGATGAACAGAATCAAACAGGGCCGCTGGCTGCTGGGATGCCCCAGGGAGCTGCTGGAGAAGGAATGGACTTCTGAGGGCAAGCTCACCAGCTGCCCAGGGGGGAGTGAGAGGGGAGCCAGAGGGGGAGCGGGTATATATACACAGGCCCCAGACGTGGACACCCAGGGCATGCACACACATGCACATGCTATGGAGACTCACTCCCACACAGACGCCCCTGTGTACACTCATATACACACATGCATGCACACCCATGGCCACGGTCTTGAGTAGATGCCCAGCCTGCTCTGCCGTTCATGAGGTCTAGGCATTCATTTGCTTCCTCTGGCCTGGAGTTTTCTCCACATGAATTTGCCATCATTTGTCTACTCAAATTCTGTCTGTCCTTCAAGTCCTTCTAAACTTGGAGGCTGATGACCTGGGTTCAAGTCCCAGCTCTGCCCCTGGCCAGCTACGTGACCCAGGGCAAGGCCCATGCTGGGCCTCAGTGCTTTCCCTTCAAATGATGATGACTCCTGACCTTCCCTGCTGGGGTGCTGTCAAGATCAAGTAACAGCTAAGATTAATTGAGTACACATGTGGCAGACCCAGTGCCAGCAAGTGTACACGCACCATCTCTACAATCTCCGACCATTATTATCTCCATTTCACAGGGGAACAAACTGAGCCATGGAGAATTAAAGGCACATGAGCCTGTCCTTTTCCACCATGTTACAGTGGCCTCCCTCGGAGCTGAAGGATGTGACAGAATTCTGTAATGTGCTACTCTGCACAACCTAGCCACACCCAACTTCCCTCCTTCCTGCGAGGAGGCCAACCCCTTTCACATCTGTGAGGTTTTGCATAAGCTGTTCCCTCTGCCAGAAATGACTTTCCTTCTGTTCTCTACCTTCAATGTGCCTAGACAAAGATGGTCTTCTTTCCGTCCCACAATCCTTTCTGCCTCCCCAGTATCTATGACAATTCATCATTTTGGGTTAACAATTAGCTCTTTCTATGTCCTTCCCCACTGGGAGCACCTGGAGGGCTGAGACCCAAGATCACTCATCTCTGTAGCCCAAGTTCTGGCACACAGGAGAGGCTGGATAAGTAATTGCTAAACAAATGGATGAAATTATTCAAGGCCCCAGGTAAGCCCACCTCCTCCAGGAAGCCCTTCCCAATGACAGGCACTCACAGCAGACTCTTCTCCAAACTTGAATTAACTGTCCAATCCCCTATTCTTGGTGGTAGAGCTGTGCCCTAAGCAGGTCCAATGGGGTAATATCCTGTTTCCCCATTTCACAGGTCTCCACAGCCTGCAGCCCAGGTCACAGTACAAAGAGCTGGAAATCTGTGCACACAGGCTTTCCCCCAGAATGTACTTGCTCGTACACTCTCAGATGGTGACATGCACGCTGTTCCCAGCCCTTCCAGAGCTGTCTTGTACCTCCCAAACCCACCCAGCCTAGACTGCTCCCCCTCCTGGAGGTTCCTTTGGGCTTCCCCAGATCCCAGGCCCTTGCTCTCCTTTCCATGTACCTTTGGTCATAGTAACTAATGTGTGCTCAGCATTGAATCATGTCCACAGTCCTCAAGACCCCTCTGAAGGTAAATCCTCTTATGCCCATTTTAAGAAGAGGGAAACTGAGGCTCAGAAGGGTTAAATATTTGCCCAGGGGCTCAGAGCAGAAGAGAGGTAAAGGCAGAAATAGACCTCAGGTCTGTAAGACCACAAACCCTGCAACTCTCATCGTGTTCCACTCTAGGAGCTATGCCTTGAAACAAGTCACTCCGAGGACAGAGGGAAGATAAGAAAGAATCCAAGTGAACACAAAATAGAATGCAGCTGGGGAAAAGAATTTTCCCACTTGCCCAAGAATTTTACCAAATAGAGCCATGCACAAGCTACTCCAAGCACTTCAGAGACCCCTCTGCCACATACACACCTTTCCTGGAGCTCCTTTCCTCCTCCACTAGCACTGGCCTTGGTAAAGCACCTTCACTAGATAGAAGCTCAGCCCACCTAAGGGTCACAGAACAGGTTGGGGGTTGGGCACCTGGGGCGGGATAGGCTAGGAATGGGAAGAAGAGGAGAATGGGGTGGCCTGAGGACTTGCCCAGGACCTTGTTTCTGGTACTAAGTAGGGGTGCAATCACTGTTCTGTAGATAAAGCAGAGTGCTGTTGGGGGTGGGTGGGGCTCTGTCTGCTGGTGCCTTCCCATCCTGAGCCCGCCTCCTCCCACCTGATTCCGCACTAGGTGGCACGCCCCAGTGCCTCCCCCACCTCCATCCTTTGGTGGCTCCAGGATGATGTTCAAGGCAGAAAACAGTGAAAGCTGGAGTCACAGATTTCCATAGGAAGCACCCCTCTATGTACATGCTGAGCAGATGGAAATGGGGGAAGATGGGAGGGCATTTGCAAGTGGGCAGAGCCTAACAGCCCCAGGGCGACTTGGGCATGGGAAGCGGGGACATGACATTTTTGGTGCCTATCCTGCCTCTCTTCCTTCCCGAAACCCAACACACACAAGGTAGCCAGAAAGAGGCAGGCTTGGGGAGAAAGGAACAGAAAACCAATGAGCTAAACCCCAAATCCCAGACAGCCAGGCAAAGCTCTGGGTCTTGCCATCATGTAGAATTTTCTGTCTTCTCTCCATTCTAAAACTCCCCTTTCCAGGCCACCCACCTTGGGAACAGGGCAGCTCTTTCTCGGCAAGATGAAAAAGAAAGTGAGATGGGCAGAAAGAAGGGAAAAAGAAACAGGAGGGAAGAGAGCCTGACACTCATTTCCCAGGAAAGCTGGGCCTTGGCTCTACCCCCATGCCCTCTGCACATTCTCTCTGAGTGTCCTGCAGAAAGCAGTGGAGGCGCCCACAACCCCTCAGGCCTCACCCAGGGCAGGAACAAGGCTGGCAAAAGAGGAGGCCAGAGGGGAATTATTTTGGAAAGTTACAAGTAGCTGAAAATAGGGGTTTAGCACGAGTAAGCTTCCTCAACCTTGACTGTACTAAAAACAGCTAATGCACGAGTGAGTGAGGGAGAGCGTGCTGGCAAGGGCCGCAGAGGCCGGCTGGATGCAGACAGTTTAGAATTCAGAGGAGATGCCAAGTGAGTAAACAGCGAATGAAGGATTATCCAATGGGCCAGGAGCCATTCCAGCAAGAAATTGGACAGGGACATGTCGAGATCCACAAGCACTCCAGCTCCTCATCAGGGAGTGAGGCCTGGCGAGCTACGAGGGCCTCATCCACGCCTTCTGGACCTCTGCACTCTCTTCTAGTAGAGAGCACGGCCTTGGTAATAATGGCTCACATCTCCACAGTGCAGAACAGTTTACAAAGTGCTCCATAGTTTACTAAGGGGTTCATGTCCATTATTGCATTTAATGGAGGTGATGGGAGTATTTTCTGCCCGATTACTCCCTCTCCTCACCACAGCCAACCCCACCTCCCACAATTCCTGGCTTAGAGAGGCCAAGTGCATTTGGCTCCTCTGCAGCCTCAAAAGAGGGGGAGGGGGAGGTAGGCCATCACCTGCAGACCCCAGAGAGCTGCTGGGTCCAGAAGTCATCAGGGTCAAAGCCATTCAGGATAGATAGGGACAGGTGCCAGCTCTGAGCAGGGAGCCCAGGCTAAAGGGTGTCTACCTAGGAATTAGCCAGGAACCCACTGCCCTCCCCACCCACCTTGATCCCAAAGCTGATGAGCTGCCTGGGCAGCCATGAAAATGATCATGTCCATCAGAACAGCAAGGAGCCCAAGAAAGGAGGCGCTCAGATGGAGGAGGGCCTCTTCACCAGGAGTGGGAGTGGAGGCAGGATCGTGGACGTGTGATGATTAAGTGCAGGCCTTGACCACTAGTTATTCCTCTGAATAATGCATTGTTGTGCCTTGGCCTAAATCAGCATCTTATTGTTATTAATAATACACGGCTGCAAAGAAGCTGGGGTTGGAACAGTGTGCTATATTTCATTCGAGGATCTCAGAGCACTTAAAGAGTTCTTCATGCTGATGACTCAACTTTACCCCCCCCAAGTCACACAGGCTTCCTTACAGGCCAGGGCACCTGTCCTGTCCTGACACCCTCCCACCTGAGGCTTGGAGCCATGAAGGCTACAGGGGCTAAGAATCTTCCATCCTGGGATTCAAATGCTTGGCCAGGACTTTTGGTGGGGGAGGGGAGTGTACTTAATCTTTGCCAGCTCAAGGGCTCTCAGGGATGCAATGTAATGTGAAGCAGCTCCCAGAGATGTTAAAGGAGGAGAGAGAGAACTAGTGGAAATCAAGCGTGGGAGTGATGGGTGTTGAGAGACCACTGGGGATCCGAATCCCGTTCTGCCACTCGCCGGCTGTATGACCTTAGGCTACTCTCTCAACTCTCTGGCCCTAAGCCTCCTCGTTGGAATATAGGGCATTTGAGATTCCCTCTTGGAGGTGCCGTTCTACCATATTCTGGGGTATCATTTACAGCATAAGTCGTAGGACAGCCACCGAGCGACCGCCCTGAACGCTGTTCACGGTGCTGAAACAGCCATCTGCCGCACTGCCCCTGTCCTTGGTCCTGAACTAACTCAGTCTCGGTCTCAGGACTGCACCCTCCTCCAGGCCGCCCTTCACGTTGTTCCTGGAGAACAGGATCGAAGAGACCTTTCCACAACTATAGCGTAGTGGTTCCACCTTCCTCTGCCAGTTTCTCTTTGATCAGCCCCCAGCTGAGGCCACGACAGCGACCAGCCGACCTTAAGAGCTCCCTTTTTCAAGAGTTAGGTCCTTAGATACTGAGGACCCCTGTCAGCAGCCTGACTCGGACAAAAAGAGCATCTCCGCTGAAACGGTAAACACCACACCCTATTCCCTCAAGGGGAGCTTGCCGCACTGCCTCCTGGCGGCTGGCACGGGCACTGCACCCAAAGCAGGAGCACAGAAGGTCCCCAGCGGTGGCTCTGGGCAGACCCCCGCCACCCCCTCACCGCTCCTGGGGCAGTCTGGTGCTGAATGTGCAGCGTTGCCCAATACATGCACACTCCAGCCTGTCTGACTGCATCCTGGCCATTTTGGGTGCCATGCTGCCTGTGTCACAGTGCAGACTCAATCCAGCTGGCCAGACCTGGGACAGGCAAAACTTCCTGTTCCCTTCTCCAAGATGGATGGAGTAGACTTCTCTAAATACCAACCTTTCCTCCCACTACAGGGCCAGCCTCACCGAGATGAACGCAAAGACCTGTAACACGCCTTCCCCAGGGCAGAGGCCCCATGCTGCACACCCACCCAAACAAGAGCCTTGTCCACAGCTCCTCTCTAGGAAAAAGTGAGGGGTTGGGGGAGAAGGTCACAACTGTGGCCCACTCCTTTCCCTCCACCCTAAAGGTGGGGGCTCTTTGAGAAGTAGATCTGCTTGATGTTTCTAGGGACTGCTTGATACTAGCCTCACTGGGTGTGGAAATTCCCTCCTTCCAAAAAATAAATAATAAAGAAGTAAAACAAATAAAACCACCTGAAGACAACCCCCAAAATCATAGCTTCTCTGGATCCAGGCAGGGAGTCAAGATAATAGCCTTTAATTACAGTAGATATAGCTGGTATCATTTATTGAGCACTTACTATAAGTCACACACTGTGCTAAGAGCTCTGCAAACATTACCCCATTTAGCCTTACAACCCTCCCTGGGAGGAAGCATCATGCTCAGCATCCTACAGATGAGGAAAGTGGGGTTCAGAGAGGTGAGGTGACCACTCAGGGTCAGCTAGCAAGTGTTGATACTGGCAAGGGAAACTGTGTCTGTCTGCCCCTAATTTTGCAGCTCAGCTGATCTTCCTCACCATCTTCCATGTCTGGAGCCCTCACTATCCCTTGGGTATCTCCAAGACAATCCCATCCTTCCACGATCCTCACCTCTCAGCCAAGAGCCACATGGAGGTAGTAGACAGTAACACCTCACACTCTGTAGCACTTTACAGCCTGCTAAGTGCTTTCACTGAAACTGTTTGAATCGACCCTCCTGATACCAAGGGGTGAGGCGGTCATGGATGGCCCCATTCTGATTTCACAGGAGAGAGAACTAAGGCTTGAAAGAGTAAATGGCTTGCCCTATGTCACACAGTGAGTAGCAGAACCAGATCTCAACTGAAGATGGGACTCCTATCCCAATGCTCTCTTCCCATTTCTCCAAGGCTAGTGTCTTGGAAGTAAGCAAGGCAGGGAATTCTAGGGCCTTCATCTTCTGAAGTCCTGACCTGGGCTGCTCTCCCCCTCCTGCTCACCAGAGACCATCAGCTGGCTCAGCCTTAACTTGGAGTCTCTGAGTCTCATTCTAAATGAATTTTTTTTTCCCAGGCAATTACCTCCTGCTAATTAGGAGGCAAGGCTGCCAGTCCCTGGGCCCTGGGCTGACCCCTTTCTCAACTCACAGGGGTGGTGGGTGGTGGGGGTACTGGGTGGCAGCACTAGCCACAGAAACAGCCTGGGTCAAGGCCCTATCAGGACAGGGGGGTGGTGAAGGAGCAAGAAGCTCTGACGAGCTGGAAGGAAGGAGGGGGGGTTGCTGGGGAGGGAAGGACTCTGAGGTGGGAGAGCGCCAGGGGACAAGAAGCTGGAAGGAGCCAAGACATGCCCATGCAGAGTGAGAGAGAGACCTAGGCTCTGGAGCAGCAGAGGGAGCCAGGAAGATCCATAAAAACAGGGACATCAAAAGAAAAAAAGGAGAATCTCAGGAACCAGAGAGACAGAGGAGCGAATAGGGATCTCCCCTCTGCAGAGGGAGAGGAAGGAAGAAGATACTCAGAAAATGGTCAAGACTACAGAGGAGGAAAGGCAGAGAGAAGGAGATACACGGAGACTCTAGGAAGGGGAAGGAGAGAGGAAGGACAGGGAGGAAGGAGGAATTGCTGAAGGAAACCCCAGGGAGAAGCGGGGAGAGCGGAGAGCGGGGAGGATGGCTTGGAGTGACAGCTCCCAGGGCCCCAAGAAGGGCTCTCTCTCTACGTCATTGTCCTTGAGCTCCCCCAATGTCAGTGCCCAGCCAGCAGGGCCTGCACGCCCTCCTACGCAGCCACAGGTGTGGGCAGGCATGATGGCAGGCCACCAGCTGGGACCAGTCCCGGATGCTCCATTCACCTGGGGCAGCCTCCTGCCATCTTGCCATCCCCTCCATAGGCTGAGCCAGGGGCCTTCCTGGGTCACACAGAACATGACCCGGAGCCTCTGGGACTGTGTGGTCTAGTTTCTTCACTTTTCAGAGAGAGAATCAAGGTTCAGAGAGGAAATGGTGCTTGTCCAAGGTCATACAGCAAGTGGGTGATAAGGCCAGAAGCAGAGGGCGCAGGGGCTAAGTCCCAGTGTGGGTCCTGTTCCCTTTTGGGCAAAGGGCAACACTAGGAGACAAAGACAGGTCTTGGCTGCCAGCAAGTCAATCCCTGATCAAAGCCCTGTGGAGTGTGCAGTGGCAACTGGAAGGGAGCAAGGGTGGCCAGGGGCTGGATGGGAAGCAAAGGCAGCCACCATTTATTGAGCAGTGGGTGGGAGGGTTCTGTAAGGGTTATAATTGCAGCTAACATTATTGAGCACTTACTAGGTACAGTGTGCCAGCCACTTAAGCCATTACATGCAGGATCTCATTTGATCCCCACGACGACACTATACAGTAGGTATTACTGTTATTCCATTAGAGGGAAGAAAATGAGACTTGAGAGGGTTGAGTAACTCAGCCAAGTCCACAGAACTAGCCAGTGGCATAGTCCTAACTCAGGCAGCTGGCCGCTCTGAGGCCCCTGCACTGAGGATCCCTCCAACAGGGCAATATCTGAAGATGCTCAGGTCCCTGAGTTCTCAAGATCGCAGCCTAACCCTGGCAGAATCTAGGCCCCAGATGTCAATGTGGCTGTAGTCCTGTAGTGTGGGGGCTTCTTGTGGCCCAAAGGGGGACAGTATCATGAGGCCCTAGACTTGAACAAGCCCTGTCTTAAGACACTGGAGTCTGGGTTCTAGTCCTGCCTTGGCCACTAACTTACTGTGTGACTTTGGGCAGGTAATTTGCCCTCTCTGGGCCTTGGTGCTCCCACTTATAGCATCAAAGGGTAGGACCAGATAATAATAAGAGCTAACACATACATGGTGCTGACTGTGATAGGCACAGTTCTAGGCAGTTTCCATATATTAACTCATCAAATCCTCCCAACAGCCCCAAATAGTGCTATTATTATCCCCATTTTATGGATGGGAAATGAAGCACTGAAAGGTTAAGAAAGTTGCCCAGGGTCACAAAGCAAATCCATACATAGCAGATATGGGACTGGAACCCATTCCTTCAGATACAGAGCCCCCCATTCTCGGGCTTCCAGTCTGAATTATTTTTTAAGGACTCTCTCAGCCCCTGCTTGGTGCTGCAGAGAGGTCTGCCCAGGTCCCTCTGCACAGGCACAGGTGCCGTCATGTTTCCACCTGGGAAGTACACACACGGTCATATGTGCGGGAAGTGACCTGTGTTTGCTCATGCTTCCCGATCCTGAGCTTTCACCCTATTTCTACCTGGAACAGCCATGCTGGGTCACACATAACCACAAACATTCAGCACCAAGAACAGGCCGACTCCAGCGGGTCCATGTGCATACACACACGTGTCTGCCTCTCTGGGCACTGGATAACTTGTGCAGACCATGTGCCGTGCTGCAGTGCACAGCCACATGGCAGTGACGTGGGTCACCACACCCCTTCTTCTCTGCCCCCTCCAGTGCCTGGGTGGCTGGCATATCACATTCCGTACCTGCCGGCATCCCTACCCCTACTGCTTGCCTCATGCTCTCCGCTAACAGAAGCAGGCACCTTCTCCAGGGAGGAAGCAGGCTCAGGCACAGCCTGGCTCCCATGGCCCAGAGATGCCAGCCAACCCGGGGCTGAAGAGGGAGAAAGAGGTGTCAACTGGAGGCTCTGGGGGATCTGGGGTCCACGGTTCCTATCTGAGTTCAGGCCCTCCCTTAGGTCTGAGTGCGAGAGCTGAGCTCTCAAGACCCTAAAGACAACAGCCCCCATTTTTCATTGCCAGATGGGGGACCTGGGGACAGAGGGTCTGCCCATTGCTCCTGACTGGGACTGTGGTGCCACCAGGGCTCCTCTGGCCCGGTTGCCATTGCACCCCCACCACCCCATCCCTGGTCCCTGCTCTCTCCTCCCCCTGCCCAAGCATCTCAGAGTTCTGGGTATTTTTAGGCCTCAGCTGACAGGCTGTGAAATCGCTCCCTTCGCACCTCCCCAACCAGGCGGGGGCTGGAAAGGGAGGAATGAGGTTGGGGTGGGGGGGACACACATGCATTTCATCAGGCTCCTCCAGGGCTGGCAGGTGCCAAGCAGGGAGCGAGGGGTTCCTCCCCTTCTCCTGGGAGCCTCCCCTTAAGTGAGAGGATCCTTCCACCTTGCCTGTAGAGAGAACAGGGGCAGGGTGAGAAGGGGACTCCATTCCACTCCAGGGATCTGAGAACGAAGGCTTTAGGGACACCCCAAGCACTAAAGCAGGTGCTGGGACATCCTCTGAATCCAGCTCTGCAGCCAAAACCAACTCTTAGTGCTCCCTTCTGAGTGGCAGGCTGAGAGACAGGCTGGCTTGGATCCTAGTAGGATAAGGGAGGCACTGGGCAGTGTATCCCAGTGGTTAAGGCCTAGGCTTGGTAGTGACTCTGACTTGAAATCTCATCCCTGCTCTGCTGAGTTACGTGGGCAAGACACTCCACCTCTCTGATCCTCAGTTTCCTCATCCGTACAACAGTGATAATGAAGTCTCCCTTGTAGGACTGCTGTGAAGATAACATGAAATGTCTGTAAATAAACAGGTGGTCTGGAGACCCACCAGGCACTGCTAGGAGATTCTCCCTTGATGCTTTCTCTGACCTCCAGTTCCTCCTAACTACTCCTTCTCTGGGCTGGCTTCTTACCATGATCCCCAAAGGAGGGGCCTACAGTTCGTTCTGGCATCAGGCTCTTTGGTGCCCATCAGACCACCCCTGCGTCTAGAGGAACAAATCCTCAGCTAAGGTGGGTGGGCAACATAGACCATCCCCACCTTCCTGCTGCAGGGCACACACACATGCACATCATGTGTGCACATGGACCCAAATGCCGACATGCATGTGTGCTGCCAGTACCTTAGTGTGAGGGCGTTTGCCCTGGGATGACCTCTGAGGGAAGTGGGAAGACGTACCCAGGCCCTGCCATGAATGGGCTCTTGTGCCAGGGGTCGTGGGCACAGAGAGGGGGCAGCCTGCCTAGTTGCCATGGAGACAGGTTGGCTCTGGTGGGGCTCTGGAGCTCAGGCCTGACAGCTGGAGCATGAGTTGTGTGGCTCTCCCCAGGCCTGGCCCTGATGCCCACAGTGGGGGGTGGTTGGAGAACCGATCTTCAGGAGCATTAACTGTGTCCATGGGGTCCTGAGCCTGCCCACCTTGGCTCTACATCCCTTTGTGGGGTAACCCGCCTTGGGGCGTTCTTCATGCCTATCTGAACCGTGCTACTCCCTTGACTGCCTACTACCCAGCACAAGCTTTCCAAGGGCAGGGCCCCAATCCAGCTGGACACTGCAGATCTCTTGGTGTGGGTGCAGGCGAGAGTCAGAGGAGGGGCTGGGCAGAATTAGAGATAGATAAGTTAACAGCTGACACTCTAGTTCCATCTCCCTGCCTTCCTCCAGGCTTCCCACCCTCCATACTGCCATGTTGTTAAAGTTCTTTATAGACATGAGCTCAAAAGCCATCCACAGCCCTACAAGGACTCAACTTTTAAAAAATCCAGTTTTTCTATTTCAGAATGCCAAACCTTCATAATCAGGCTCAACCTACCTTCCAAGCCTCAACTCCTGCTACTGTCCCCCAAAGGTCTCCCTTCCAGCTGTGTTCAAGCACTCACAGCTGCTTCAACAGGCCAAGACCCTGCAAACCTCTGGGCCGTTGTATGTGCAGTGCCCACTTCACCAAATGCCTCACCTCGGCTTGCTCGCGTGGCAAGCTCCTATTCTTCCTTAAAGACCCAAGGCCCTGCACCCAAAACTCCCGCTCTTTTGTCCAGCAGCATGGCTGGAATCCCAGACCAACTTCTAATCGTAAGCTCCCACCTGCCAGGGTGGTTCTGACGATAGATGGGCTAACACGTTATGTGTTTAGGACAGCACCTGGCACATAGTGAACACTTAACGTATCTTTGCTATTGACTGACACTGCCTCAGTGAAGCCCTCCCCAACTCCTCCGCCAAGGAGGTGGCAGGCACGTCTTCCCTGGAGCTTCTGGAACCCTCATCCCACACATCAATCACTTGGGACAGGAGAATGTTGATAACAGCTGCCGAGTGTTTACTACTTGCTAAGCTCTCTGCTAAATACTTTTCCCGCCTTGTGTCACCTCATCCTCCAATCACCTGGGAGGTATGAACCACTATCATACCCATTTAACAGAGGAGGCAACCAAGGCCAGAGTGGTGAGTAACCTGCTCCAGCGACACAGCAGCCAGTGTCTCTGCTGGGATTCACATGGACAGCTGTTAGATCCCAGTGTCCTAGCTTAAGCAAGTCATCCCTGGCTGCACATAGACAAAGTGCTTAGCGCATACGAGGCATCCCACAAATAAGAGCTTGCTATTATTGTGCTATTGTTATCATCAAGAGAGGGGATGGGGCGTGTTAGGTGACCCGAGAGGGGATTCCTTAAACTGGCCCCTCTACAAAGTATAAAACCCCATTCCCGGAGAAAGCAAGTGAGGGCTCAGAGGGGCCCTTGGGCTGCCAGGGATAGGGGTCAGAGATAGCAAGGAGGTGTGCAGGGAACCCCAATATCTGGACTTGGGGAACCAGGGGGATGTGCAGTGAGCAAAGGCTCAAGGGGGCCATCCCGGCTCAGGGAGGGCAGAGGGGGAAGGGCCTGCCGGGTGCTGCCCTGCTGGCTGCCGCTCTCTGTCCCCGCTGACACCACCCTGCGGTAATGAGACGGATCCAATTTGTACCCAGGGCCCCGCCGGGAGCAGCTGCCACGGCAGGGTTTGAAGTAATTTAATTGGACACATTAGCCACACGCTCTCTCCTCCACTCCCCTCATGCAGAGCCTCACGCAGGTGCCCCTTTCGGCCCCCACACCTCATGTCACTCCGCCCTGGCCAGGGACAGGGAGCACACTGCACCTACCAACTGGGACCCATCCATCCACACCCCTCCTCTCTCATTCCTGGGGATCCTGGGGGCCCTCTAGTCCCCCAGTTCTCCCCTTTCTGATGCAAGCAGTAGCTACAGGAGCTCAGACCTCTCCCCTCTGCATCCTCCAGTGGGCAGCATGGGGCCACCCCCCTTTTCTCCCTTGAGCAGCCTGGAAGACCCCAGCCTCCTGCACTCCAGGAAGGGCATCAAAGGAACAGGGCAGCAGCATGTGCCTATTCCACCAGCACCTTTGGTTTTGTCACTATCAGGATCACTGCCGAGCCAGGGCAGTCTTCCTCTTAGGGCTCTGGCGGAGGGGTGCAAACACACATGCACAGAAGCAGACATAGTCACAAACACACAGACAAGCTCAATTCAACCCAGCCAGACACACACACACACACACACACACACACACACACACACACTAGCAGACCCACACACAGTTGTGGAAATGCTTGTGTCTGTATACGTGAAAGCTCCCACAAACATCCCCACGTCCACACCCGCCCATGCTGTACAACCAGGTGAGGCCCTGCTCCCAGCACTCGAAGGTCTCAGAAGCAGCCAAGCGGGCAGGTGGGAGGGTGTGGCGGGGGCAGGCAGGGTCCCTGGAGGGTACAGGGCCAGGGGAGGGGCCTTCCCCAATGCTCTCCATGGCAGCTCCCCATGCACCTGGACACACCTCACTACAAATACGCTCATTAGCTGCTGTTTACAGCAGGCACGGCACTCAGATGAGCGCAGCTATTATGGCCATCAGTCCAGCTGCTGCCCGCACGCGCACGTAGGTATACACACAGACACAGCTCTCCCCACTGGCCCCACCTGCCCCCTCCACCCGTGGTAGCCCCACATGCTCAATCGTGTGAATACAGCAATTCCCAAAACATCCCAGCTCATGATGCAAGTCAGCTCCTGGCCCACCCCACAGGCGACACACCTCTCTCAAGGAGCCCTTCCAGATGGAAGCTGCAGAGCCCCCCAGAGTGGGTCTGATGCTCCAGCCCATCTTCCAACTAACTGGGTCCAGAATTCCAGAGGCAATCTCTGGGCGCCATCCAGCCTTTTCCACAGGTCCCATGCTGTCTGCCAACTCTGTTCTAACCCTTGAGGAATTCTGCTGGGTGAGACCAAAGCCCTATCCTCCAGACACAAGTTGGACAGGGCCCAGCAGGGCTGCCCCTGCTGCTTGGAAGGTCAGGGACCTCCATGTCCATGGAACTGGCGCAGTTTGCCTGGCACCACCGGCTGGGGTTCCCTGGCAAGGCAGGCAGGCACCGGGGCTGGGCCTGGCACAGGCTGACTCCGGCACCTGGCCAGACCCGTGACTGCCCCAACAGAGAAAGCTGACCTCACCAGCCACATGTGCCACCTGCCGGGCACTGTCCCTGGAGACTATGTCCACCTGCTATGCCTCAGTGCTCTGAGGAGGCCATCGAACCAACTCCTCCTCCAGCCAAGACTCCTCTGCTCAGGACCGGGCCTCCCCCCCCACAGGGCCCCCTCTCCAGCTCCTCTTTCTGCTGTTCTCAGCCTCTCTCGCCTGGGGGAAGCAGTTATTGAAAACGGTCCATCAGATTCAATGAGGATTCAAAGTCCCTGAGAGAATAGGGGGTGGGCGGGAGTGGAGGTGGGGGCAAGAAGTGGGGAGAGGAGAGGACCATACACCCCTCCTCTGCCTCCCCCCATAACACCCTGCAACGGCAGGGCTAGAGGGTTGAGAAGGGGACACTCCCCCAGCACTCTTAAGTTGCCCTCAATGACCCTTAGGACTGAGCTTGGGGCCAGCTAGGACCCAGCTGCCCAGGGCCTGTCTCTGCCCACCTGACACCCACCTGTTTACCTGCTTTACAGCTGTCCCCTCACCTGCTACCTGCTAGCCTATATGTTCCCACCCCAATCCAGCCTGCTCTAGCCCCCCAATAAGGGGGGTTTTGGGGCTTTCTCTCTCCCCATCATCTAGTCCTTGAGCACCCAGCCCCTTGGTCAAGCTGTCCTCACAAGGGACACAGCCAAGGAGGCACCTGTCTCCATGGTAACACTACAGCTTGGGGACGCTGACTACTCTGGCCCATGCCCCACAGAAACCATTCTCTCCTGCCCTGGGTTTTAGACTTACTCAGACTCAGGTCCCCCACCTTGCCCTGGCCTGTTGGGAGATCATTTGATCTTCAGTCCCAGACTCTGACCAAAGCCCAGGATGCAGGCCAGGGAGGCCTGGGCCTGTGCAGAGGGGGCAGGCAGGTAGGGAAAGTGGGTGTCAGGGAAATAGTCTGACACAATCAGGCCTCCTAGGACTTCCCCAGACCCAGCCCTGGTCCTAATCCTAGTGGTCCTAGCAGCATACTCTTGATCTGCCCTTTCAGCCATTCGCTGAGCTCCTGCCCCACACATCACCCATCAGCCTCTGCCCCTCACTTGTGCCCAGTGAGTGGAGGGTTGGCCTGGACAATCTCAGGGATCCTTCTGACTTGAGAGAAGAGACTCACTGTGTCAAGGCCACCTGCCCCATGCACTATGCATGAGTCTCTCCCCGACACATATTCCCAAAGGAATGGCCTACCTGGCAGGGTGTTTATAAGGGACAGAGCCCACTAACAGTTGGGACAGAAAGAGGATTCAAGCACTACTACTCCAGGGACAAGCTCACAGAGGGCTGGGGGGCAGGGCAGGTGGCCTCAGGACCTTACCTCCCCCCTAGCGGTTCTCTCTCTGGCCTTGCTCACTAGCTCACCGCAAGGTCACCTCTCCCTCCCTCCTTCCTCCCCTGCTGCCATCCTGCCTGCCCACTGCAACGCTGACCCCTACAGGTCTGCTGAGGCTGTGCCCAGCCTGGGGATAGGCAGTCTGAGGGACATAAGGAGGCCCGGCCAGACCAGCTTCAGGATGAACAGAGGATGAAAACTGAGGGCCTTGAGTCTATGGAGGGGTTGGAGGGTTATTGGGAAGGAGGCTGGGCAGAGTTTGGAGCAGGAGCCCAGAGTGCACATGGGAGGCAGGCTGGTCTGCGTTCTTCATTGGTCTCTGTTTTCTTCCCACAGTCCCTTTTTTCATCCATAATAGATCAGGGAGTGAAGCGCCTGGGGGCCAGGGGCCTAAGTGGGGAGAGAACTGCACCTGTCCGGTACCCTCGTAAAAGTAGGCTAAGCTGGGTGGGGACCTGCAGGGTGAGCAAGATGAGGGAAGAAGTACCAGGGACCCTCGGGAACCAGTCTGAGGCATGGAGGATCAGGAGAGGACAGGAGACTTTTTTTAAAAAGGACTAGACCACAGGTGTTCCTGGGATCGGGATGAGGAGATCTGGATGTAAAAGGTACCGGCCCCTGTGGGACCAGAGGGCAGAAGAGGGACCAGTCTAAGTCACACAGGAATTAACATGCATATCTCACTCCCACTTGGTGCCAGCCAAAGAGGAGATGGGGCGTGCACAGAATGGGGGACACAGAGCCCTGGCTGGGGAGTGGAGTCTGGGAGGCCTTGGGCAAGCTGGGGTGAGAAGTCTGACTTGGAGCTATAGTGACTATAAGAGGTGGGCAGGAATGCCAGGGGGCACAGAGGACAGACCGAGTCTCTGAACCCTCAGAGATCCCCGGAGGACTAGGATGAAAAGCAGACCCTGCCCTCTCTGGCCTATTTTTGACCCCACCCAGCTTGCTGCCCACACCGGAGAGAAGTCAACCTTGGGCCAGTCCCTTTCCCACTCACAGCTGCCCCTGTCACAGGCACTGGTGGGCTCTGCAGCTGCAGCTGGAGGGGGCCAGACAGCATGCCAGGGGCAGCACTGAAGTCCAGACCCTTTGCCCAGAAGATGCCAGGCACATCAAGTTGGCCCCCATGGGGAAGGCAGGGGTGCTTGCAGGACGAGTGATGTCATGGTGGCTAGGCGTGAGAGGGGAGAGGAGGGAGGGAGGAGGAGGGAGGAAAAGGGCCGGGGTATGGCCCCAGGCCAGTGGCCCAAAAGGAAAGGGGGAGGCTGCCAGCCTGGCAGGGCAGGTGGAGGGGAGTGTCCTCCATGCATCCTTCCCTCCCATCTTCATACCCCAGAGCTGTCCTGAACTAAGCTGCTGGCTTTTGCAAGGGTGAATCAAGCAAGCGAATGCCCCTGCCCTTGGTCCAAGTGCTGGGAGCTGGCAGCCTCTTGGGGGAACGTGCCAGGGTAGGTGACCTGGTCCAGGCAGATGAGAGGTGGCTCTCTAAAGGCATTGCCCCTTCAGCCCTCACCTAGAGGATGTCATAGAAGGGCGTGAGTTTCCAGAGGAGACTGTCTTTCACTCTCATACCCAAGTGCTCAGTGAGCACAATGCCTGGCTCCCAATAGGTGGTCCTCAGTCGAGTGGGCTGAAATGAATTGATGGGAGTTAGAGCTGATTCTTCAGGAGGCAGGGACAGGCTAAGGCTGCCCCTAGAGGGGGAAGAGCGAATGCGGGGCTGGGTCAAGAGCAGGCACGGCCGGCATCCACTGGATCGCTCTCCACAGCTTCAGGGCTCTGGGCCCCTTCTGTGGAGGGTCTTAGAGCTGTCTCCTCCCCCCAGCACTTCCACCCCCAGGAGGTTAGCAGCAGGGAATACAGAGGCTCTGCATCTGGAAGCAGGTCCTGGGCTGGAATGTCGTGCTTTTAGCAGCAGAGAGAAACCCATAAGGGGAGACCTTGATCCGGAACTGGCAGACTGGGGTGCTGGGTCTGGAGTAGAGCACCCTGGGTGGGAGCTTGGTACTGAGCCTGGGCAGGAGCTGCAGGGAACCTGCCTACAGGTGGGCACTGTGTGAGGAGGCGTTGCGAGCCAAGGAGGAAATGGCAGAGCAATTTCCCGAGGCAGGAGGAACGATTCCTCGGCTTTGGCTTGGAGGATGCCAAGCAGACAGTGGGCTCCCGGGCCA